>NW_017099829.1:0-16305 GCF_001412225.1 Nicrophorus vespilloides
AATTAAAGATATCCCAAAATTAAAGCAAGATTTTAATTTCCCGCCATTTGTGCAAAGTGTTGGCAACCTAAAAAAAAAATCACAATTTGAAGACTAAAAAATGTGTTTTCTATTACCCTTTATTAAAAATGTATTTTAATTTTAAATAAGTTAAGTATAAATATACTTATGTAAATTTAAATTTTTAATTAAATCTTATTTCTTTTAATCCAACAATATTTACATTTTTTTCTTAAAGAATGGTTCAAATAATTTTAATTGAATTACTTTATTTTGGGAGAATCAATCATGCAATTAATTTAGATGCAAATCCAATAATTAACACCAATTAAAAGAAATTAATGAAATTATTTCAAATTAATCTAATTTCTTCAATATTCTAACATATTAAATAAAATTTTCAAACATTTCATCACATAAAAATAATTTGAGATTTTTTTTAAATAATAACATTATTTTTATTATATTTATTAAAATTTCATAACTAAAATTGATGTTTGTTCGGTCCATGCTGTTAACGGTTTTCATTTCATTTTCGTTTAACTTTATAGCTAAAAATAATATATTTTCATGCTCCCAGTACGAACGTAAAATTGTATTTAAAAAAAAATGACACTACAACAACATTTATTCAGTCATCATTTATTTATACAATTTTCCATTAAATTAATGAAACATTTGTGTGAAAACTGGATTTTAAATAAATAAACACCGAAAATCCCATAAAACTAATCCCACAAAAATCCTCATCGATTTTTAGTTCAAATTTGTAATAAAAATATACGGTTTTCAGAATAATTACAAGAATTAAGTTAATAATTTCTTATATAATTGGATTCTTCATTTTTGATTAATATCAATTTTATAATGAATTTTTCCAGAAAAAAAAAATGGATTTATCGTGTAATAATTAAATTTAACTTACCTGTTAATTGTAATTCAATATTTGATTAGTAGGAATACTTGGAATTGTAAACTAATTCACATCACAAATGGAAATTAGCACAAATAATAATGATCCAAAAACCACGAAATCTCACAGAGGAACCTACGTCCTACAAGCTGATAAGTTTAGCATTTTAATTTCGAAAGTATTTGAAAAACTATTCCTTAAGACATAATCCAAGAAAACAGACACAGAATAAGTTAATCGAACTTGATGCCATCGGCCAGGATCTGGAAGAGAAAAGATACTGTTCAGCTGTATTCCTTGATGTGTCACAGGCTTTCGATAAAGTTTGGCATACAGGTTTACTCTACAAGCTGAAAATGCAACTTCCATATAATTTCTATGAAGTGTTGAAATCCTACCTAAATGATCGAAAGTTGTTTTTATAAAATTGGAGGAAGCACAAACTGAACTGAGTTCCATCGAATCGGGCGTTCCACAAGGTAGTGTCTTGGTGCCAATTTTATACTTCCTATACACTGCAGATATACCAACAACAAAGAAAACAAACATGACAACATTTGCCGATGACACAGCAATCATTGAATCAGACGAAAGTCCCATAATTGCATCTCGACACCTTCAAAAAGAGCTTAATCTGCTCGAGATATGGTCTAGGAAATGGTGATTTGGTATAAACCAGTATAAATCGGAACATATTTTGTTCACCTTAAAACGAGACACCTATCCTCCAGTTAAATTCAACATCAAAGTAGTTCCAGCATCTTCAAGAGTGAGATACTTGGGAATGCACCTGGACACGAGACTGACTTGGAAAGATCATATCCAGGCAAAGCGTAAACAACTAGAAATAAAATTGCATCAGACGAAAGTCCCATAATTGCATCTCGACACCTTCAAGAAGAACTTAATATGCTCGAGATATGGTTCAAGAACAGGTGATTTGGTATAAACCAGTCGAAATCTGTGCATGTTTAGTTCACCTTAAAACGAGACACGAGACCTTCGTCTTCCAGTTAAATTCAACAACAAAGTAGTTCCAGCATCTTCAAGGGTAAGATACTTGGGAATGCACCTGGACACGAGACTGACTTTGAAAGATCATATCCAGGGAAAGTGTAAACAAATAGAAATAAAATTGCATCAGACGAAAGTCCCATAATTGTATCTCGACATCTTTAAGAAGAGCTTAATCTGTTTTTTGATATGGTTCAGAAAATGGCGATTTGGTATAAACCAGTCAAAATCGGTACATGTTTCGTTCAATTTAAAACGAAACACCTATCTTCCAGTTAAATTCAACAACAAAGTAGTTCCAGCATCTTCAAAGGTGAGTACTTGGGAATGAAGCTGGACACGAAACTGACTTGGAAGGTTCATATCTAGGCAAAGCGTGAACAACTAGAAGCAAATTCACAATTGTATTAGAAGAATCGCGGGTGCACCATGGTACAACACCAATAAGAGACTGTACCAGGACCTTGGAATAAAAACAATGGAAGAATGTTTCGTTAACCTTAAAACGAGACACCTGTCCTACAGTTAAATTCAGCAACAAATTAGTTCCAGCATCTACAAGAGTGAGATACTTGGGAATGCACCTGGACACGAGACTGACTATGAGGGATCATATCTAGGCAAAACGTGAACAACTGGAAGCAAATTCTCAGTTATATTAGAAGACACGAACAGGCTTGATTCTCATACGAACCAGTTGGCGACCAACCTTCACGACAGTAGCGTGACAACAAGAAGATTAAAGCTCATCAAGCCCATGGATCTTCAATTTAGATTTAACTAAAGAATAAATAAACCAATATTATATACTAATGGTTCCACTGGGCAGCAACTTCCTAATGTCAACAGCTAACCAATTTTATAAATGTTCAATTAAATAGATTATAAATAAAAACTGACAAAAAAATATTAATTTTAATTTTAAAATCTCCAAAAAATAATGTGACGAAACTGTAATTATTTGAAGGATTTATAATGTGGATTAGGATAAATAATTTTTTTGTGTGAATTTTCAAATTTATATGGGAATATACATTCTTTATTATTATATAATCAAGATAGATAAAACTATAAATTTTTCACCTCGCCGGAACTCGCGTGAATCCATTCTCATCTCTTTTAAATTCCTCATCGCCTGCAAAGTACACCATCGAAAAAAAAAAACAGCTCGTAAAAAGGATTAAAATAGTAGACATATCTCATTCCTTTACATCTCACAAAATAAATACAACAACATTCATCTTTACAAATAAGAAAGTATAGACTAACTCATACAAAACTAGAAAATATAACACTTTTTATTTTTTTTTTATATATATATATAATATATTTAATATATAATATATTTATTATTATTATATTTTTTTTTGTAATATATTTGTTTCAGTGTTTCCTTCCATTTACATATATTTCTTCTTTTTAAATAGGCCTACGTATATTCATATTTCTTATATAGTTAACATATTTAAGCTACATCCAATGCTTCTTGTTATTTCCACTAGACACTAAATAAGATCTCCATACAAACGTGTAACGCTTTCAGCGTTTTTTACGAAGAAACAATTTCTCTATTTGTTAATATTGACTTCAGAGCGATTCTCTTCCTCAGTTTATATAGTGTACTTCATCAGTTTGTAATAAACCTTTCGGAGTTGTTACCAAAAAACTTCAGAAAGCAACGAACGTAAGCTAAGTAAATATTTTCTTTTATTTATTTTTTTATATATATATATATTTATATTTTATCCTACACCGCATCCTCGTATATTCAACAGCCATTATTACATATACATATTTCTTTTGTTTATTACGCAATTCATTTATTTAACGTACGGGGATAATCAATTAACTTTTATTTAGTTTCGTAATTGCAGCGGACAAATCGTCGCCCCCTGGCGGATCGTTACGGAATTTGCTTAATTGTGTTTGTTTGTTTGTTTCTCTCTCTCTCTCTCTCTCTGTGTGTGTGAGTGTATACGTATATGGATTGGAGCTCCGAAACCCTGTAATTGCACCGTATTATTTCCACCTGGCAATGTATCAAAGCGGTTACCTGAAATTAAATTAATTTCATGTCGGGTTGAGCAAATATTTGAGTTATTTAGGCGGCCAACAATAACAACAACACACACATTGACTACAACTTTAACGAATTATTATTTCATTTTATTTTTTCGAAAAAACGCGCGCTTTCCATTACAAAACCTCCATTATCCAAAAATAAACAGCGTCCTTTTTTCTTTCCAATTTTAGTTTGTTTTCACGCTTTATTTATCGCGCGACGCGAATTAATTAAAACTTTTGCGAAAACCATTAAATTACACATCAAATTACCTTTTTTTTCTCAGCGTTATTCTTTCTGTTTAAAGTGTGATGTTGAAAAAAAAAAAGAATGAGAAATTTACATTTCGTGATGCGACCATTTATTTCGCTCGACATGAAGTCTAGCGGATTCATTTCTCATCTCGCCGTTTATTAGCTTTACTCTCCAAGCGAAATGCCAATTGTTAATCTTGAACATCCAACTTGAACCGTGTCTTCTAAAGGACAAGTATACTTAATCACATCTCCTATCCAATTATATATATTTTATTGCCTGGATTTATTCGTTCTTTATAATTTTTTTTATGTCACCGTTTAAATTATAATTAAATTAAATTTCATAACAGATTTATTTATAAATTTCATATTGCAATTTAACACCTCACTCAATCGAACAATCCGTATGATTTTTATGAAGTACGAACCTTCAGACGACGCCTGTAAATATTTCATGATAATCTGATATTTAGTTCACAAATTACAGGGGTTTTAGTGACGCTACTTTTGTAATTTTCAAAACAATGGACAAATCTGAATTTCGTGTGTTTATGAAACATTACTTTTTCATGGGAAAAAATACCGTTTAAACAAAGCAATGGCTAATTGAGTGAGCTGTCTAGTTTTGTCATATTTTAAGCAATTTTTTTTATTGAATTTAGAATTTCATAAAATTTTACTAAATTTTGATTAATGACAACAAAATGAAAATAAATTTATTAAATGTTTTTGATAAATTTATATAATTTAGTAACAATCATAACATACTAAAATTAATTTTTCATGTATTGTGTCTTATTTTTTTTTCGACGAACTTTATGTAATTAATCCTGAACTTGTTTTTGTACAGTTCACATTCTGTTTACTCGTCCATTTTTCGACGCACAACATGTAACAATAATACTGAAAGTCGTCTCCATGGTTTTCGCTAATTGGGTATCCGGCGTCTCTACCTGGAATAATCTGAGTTTCCATAGAGACTGTAATTATATTCTCCTAGTTGCTGGATTAATTATTTGTTCTGGATTCATCGTGAAACATACACATTTGGAAACGATCCTTGTTTATTCAATTTACTTGTAAATTTATATGTGTGTGGATTTAAAACAAAGTAAAAAAATATATATAATTCGTTTAATTAATTGTAACTTATTTAAAAATTCATATAATTAATTGAGATTCCCATGAATTTAGAAGATAGAAAATAAATAATTTAATTTAATTAATTTAATCTTGATTATTTCTTTTGTAGAATAAATTATACAATTTATTTAAATTGATAATTTAATTAAAAATTGTTTATTTTCTTTTATTTTTTGTGTGGATTTAATACAAATAAAACAAATACAAAAATTTGTTTAATGGAATAAGTAAATAATGAATTTATAGAAAAAAAAAGTCAATTGATTGATTGAACAGATTTTAATTAATTAAATCAAATTAATTAATTAACGTTCGCTATGCCATCAAAAATGCATTATTATTTGATTTACAAGAAATAAAAAGAAATTGTTTTAGTTTTTTTTTAGCACTTTATATTAAATTGAATCGTTTCACAAATAGTTGACTTAACATTTAGAAAACAATTGTAATTAAAAATTGTATATGCAAAATTATTATATAATTATGTAATTTCAGTATTAAATTTGAATTTTTTATTAACATTTATACATTTTTGTTTTCTTTTTATAATAATTATGTTAAAAGTATACTTGGACTTTAGAAAATCAAAGAATGAAGTCAATATTGGATTGATTATAAATTGTTTGAATATGATTGTTTCAATAAACAACTTTGAAATAATTATTTATAAAAAGTATAAATTTTCTGTTTCATTAATATTGATATAATTAAGTTTTTGTTTAAAACATTGATTTATAATTGGAATGATTCAAAACTGAGGTTTTCAAATTAAGTATTGAAACGTTCGGTGCTTTGATGCGTGGTAATATTACCAAAATTCTACACGTTACAATATAAATGGTTCAAAATCGGAAATCGCCTGACGTTTTGATAATGGAGCTTGTTTTAATTTGCATCCGAAATTTGCAACGTTATTAATTACGATTCAACACAATTAGCAGATTCGTAACGACCGTTCGGGGATTAACAGACCGACCGCAAATATACACACGTATCTGTACACACTAAGTGCTCTTTATACGCACTGCGTGCACGTACATCACCTAAAAACCTTCACCTAATGCGCATACAACAACGTTATTTATATCACACATCGATGCATGAAGCCGTTGTATAAACACAGTGCACAGATGCAAATCTATATACGAGACAGAAGAATGTACATATTTAGAAAATATCATCGAACTTTCTTAATCATAAAACATACATATACAATAGTTACATTCATCTGCTTATTACTATTACATAATCTTACCTCAGTTTTATTGGACAGGACAGCCGAAGACACATATATGATATGTGCAAACTATATATAGTATACATGTAAAAGAAAACAAGAAAAGCTTGATTACATCATCGCCTATATAAATATTCATTTTTTTTTTTAGTTCAAATTTGATATGTTTTGTTAATTAATATGTATATAATATACAGGCCGTTACGACTACTTGCTATGTATTTATTTATATATATTTAACTGCTTTCGTTTTGTACACCCCCTTAAAGAAACCAAAAGATTTACCAACTTCGCGGATTTAACTTTTTATTTTTCCCGCTCGAATTGTGGTAAAATACGTATCGCGTTCCTCCCATTATAAATATAAACAACGACGTGTTCTTCAAAAAACATCCCCCGATCCAAATCCGCAATAAATTGTAAAATGTATAAATAGCCTATTATATCCTATATACTAGAGAGTATATAATGTAAAGTTCAGTAAATAGTATTGTTAGGCACTAAATCTAATTTAGGCATTAGACAGGGTGGTACGTTACGTAAGCTCTACCACTGATTAGTTCGTTTTAGTACACTTTATTACTATTATCTAGGTCAATGGACCTGCCTCGAATTAATATTAATTGTCACTGTTGATGTTTCCAGCTGCGCCCTTCCATGCATGTTAATTGCTTATTAGGGCTCAGCTAATTAATAATTTCTATAATATTGTACCCTGTCTTAATAAGAGCGAAACAATAAGATGTTTTTTTTTTTTTTAATTTCGTTTTGCGAAAATGAAAAGATAAAACTGAACCTTGTAAATAGAGGCATTCCCATTGATAATTTGACTAATTTGCAATTCACGAGGCCATGATTCAATTTCGTAGTTAGTGTTTTTGTTGTTGTTAATATTTTTATTGATGTAACTAAGCAACACAAATAAACTATTATCGTGGATAGATAAAAATCTTGTTGCCATCGAAATGTCAACGCAATAAAAATCTTTGTTTTATTCATAATTTTTTTTTTGGAAATTGCCAGATTCGAAACAGTGCACTTATCCACCTTGACTAATTAGATTTTTTTTTTGTAAATTTATTTATTTATTTTTTTTGTTTTTTTTTTTCGTTTAGAATTTATTGTACATTTACAATTGACAAGCGACTGGACAGAAGTGTAGAATCTACGTCCTTCTCGTTTAAAGAAGTCTATAAGGATAATAACATTTAGTTTTTTTTATGTAACGAAATCAATGAAACCCTTTTGCATTTTGGCATCTCCTTCATTTACGCTCGAGATAGTTTGTAACGAAATTGTTCAATGTTTTAGCTTTATCCCTAAAAAACTAAAAAAAAAACACACATCGCTTTACATAACCACTTAGGAGTTACGTAGCCACGCGCAAACACACGTCCAAAATCTAATTAGCATATTAAATATTCAACAGAACCGAAAACCATTGTTGTTCGTTTTGTTTTGTTTCGTGTTCCCAATGCAACGCGAGGTCACTCTGATTCTGATCAATTCAATTCGTTCCCTGACATTTCAATTGCTGCTCGATGAAAATGACATAATAATAATCATCATACAAGGATTTGATTGAAATTCAATTTTTTTTTATAGATTATTATGTTAAATAATAAAGTGCATTTTAAATATATAAATTAATATACTTGTATACTTTTTTTTTGTACTATTAATTAATTTAAAATTTTACCACCCACTTTGTTATTAATTAAATTTAACTAATAAATTGTTTCATAAATTTCACATTTTTTTTCAGTTCAGTTTGTTTAATAAAAAGAACGTATCCAAGCGTTCAACGTGTCATGTTTACATGACAAGCAATTTGTAACGTTCATTTTCCAGATGTTAGTTTCAATTAGCTACACGTAATACGCTTCGTTTTATGTTGATTTTTTTATTAACCCATAATTCCGATCAATTTATTACATTTTACTGCTGTAATAATACAATTTTGTGTCAGAAACTAATCACAATTTTTATTATTAATCATTTGCGGACTAAACAATTTGACGTGCATTGTATAGAAATAACTTCAAAACATAATCAAAAACATGACTCGATGAAATCTAAGATTCGATGACTACGCCTCTACAGTTGTCATGATGTAATTAGTATTCATTTATAGGGCGGATATATCCGCCATTTATCCGTAAAGGGTTAATTATCAAAAAATAAGATTTAAATTATGTTTTTCTTTCATTTTCAATTAACTACACGTAATATTATTTGTTTTATATGAATTTGTATTCTGTTATTTTGAGTCAGAAACTAATCACAATTTTTATTATTAATCCTTTGTGGATTAAACAATTTGACGTGCATTGTATAGAAATAACATCAAAGCTTAATCAAAATCATGACTCGTTAAAATTTAAGATTCGATGACTCTACAGTTGTCATGCATACAATTAGTATGTATTGATTGGGCGGATATATCCGCCATTTGTCCACAAAAGGTTCATTTTCAAAAAATAAGATTTAAATTAGGTTTTTGTGTAATTTTCAATTAACTACACGTAATATTCTTTGTTTGCATTTTACCGCAATAATATAATACATTTTGTATCATAAAGTAAACCATTGTTGATTTGATTATATTTTTTTTTGTAATTAATATAAATTAAAAAAATAAATTGAATTTTATGTTACTATGTTACCAAAATTGCTGTAGTTTGTATAAATAATAACGTAATTCGTCAATACTGTTTTAACAAAACAAATATTTATTTTGTACCGAAAATCGGATTATTGCACATATTTGCTTTCAATATTAGTTATAAATTCAGTTTCAATTCAAACACGGTGTCTTTCCAGCCTCAAAACATTAATTACATAATGTTATTTGTTGTTGTAGTTGTTGTTGGTAAAGTAATTAAATTATTTTGCTAATAATTAGCTAAGTTTTGAATATGTTTATATAATTATTGATGTAATTATTTACTTTTTTAAACCAATATGTTGTCAATTTGTATATAGTTTTGTAATATATCTAATAATGGAATATGAATACCCGGCGCATCCACTTTTAATGTATTTTGTTAAAAAAAATCGACTTATTAAACTGACTTAACGAAATTATTTGTTTTTTTTTTTCAATAATAAGTAGTTAACTTTTGTATGAAATTATATAATACGTATTAATATTATTTAATTCTTTTCTATATCATAAGACATAAAACACACAATAAAAATGTTATTTTTACTGTCCATTTAATAATATTTTTAATTATAAAAATGTGGGTGGTTTAGAGACATTTTTTTTTTTTAATTTTCTATGAGTTTTTGAGTCATTTTCTATCGAATACAAACAACATTGAATTATTTAGTATTTTTTTCGGTGTGAATATTTGATATGCTAGGACGTTGACATTTGACACTCAAACGAGAACAGAAAGCTTCCCCAACAAACAAACAAAAATAATTTCCTAAAACAAATTTTCCCATATATGTATAATACATTTAATTTAATATATAGATATATAATCTTCTTTTATTTTTTTTCATCATCATCATCATCAATAAATTTATTTAAGCTCACTACACTTATCAATTAGGTTTTAGGTTTTTCCTTAAAAACTATTATATAATATATCACATCGACACAAGAGATAAGCCCAATTTGATATGTATCCGGTTATATGTTTTTGTTGAAAAAAAAAACAGGAAAAAACCGCCCGATTTATAATTGAAATAAAATTAAAACGTCCTGTTTTTAGAAAGTACACACAAACTACTGATAATTAAAAGCACTTGCAGCGCCTCTAATAAAAAAAAACGAAAATTATTAAAGTGTTTCATTTCATGTTCATCCAATTAATTTTATCTTCTTCTGTTCCCTCTCATCGCTCAGGAACGGATCCAAAGGGGGCCGTAAATATATTATTTAAATCCTTTTTTTTTTCTTCCTTGTAAATATTATATTCAATATATATATGTATAGTAGATATGATTGTCTGTGACTATGTATAAATGCTTTTATATATATATTTTCCTTGTATATTTACTATTCTCCCGTTCCCTTTACATTTTTTTCTCTCCCTTTTCGTTCTATTTGGTTTGTTTAGATACATTCATACAACGGTGCGCGCAATTTGTACACAGTCAAAAGCACACGATTGCCGCTACGAGCCGCGATACAAAAGAAAACAACAACAAAAAAAAACACATTTAAATATATAATAATTACATCTCTTACGCAATAATGATATGTATATAGATATATTGATATGTATATAGTATCTATGATATGTGTGTGTATATATATATAATTCAGTATACGTTTTTTTTCATTTGTTATTATATATTCTTCATACGATATGTATATTAGATTGTGTCGTTCTGTATATATTTTAACTACGAGTTAAGCTGAACGAAGAACTCTTGATATGTGCTTGTATTTTGTTTTATTTCTTTCTTCTCAATGTTAATACTCTGCGGTTTCCATTCATTTCCAGTCGAGATTTACGCGCGTATAAAAAAAAAACTAACAAGTTTATATATATTTGGTTTTCACGTGTTTTGGTGCGAAGGAAATTCATCCTGGATGCAGGACGATACACGCAGCGTAATTTATTTCTATAACTTGACAGCGCGAAATGACTTTTTGCTTCCATTTATCAAAGGGGTTGTGAAAAGAAACAAACTTTTTTTTTTGAAATATAGCGTAAAATAGAATAGGCTTACTTTCGTGATTATTTCTTTTATGTATCTCTTCCTTCATATATAATATATATATACCTGTTATTTTTTTCCTTATGTATTTTTTTATATCTGGTACAGCTTGACTCGACCTTTCTTATACCTAGCCTATACAATCTATATTGATTTCGTCCTTTCCCATGCACTTTCTCTATTGTTTGTTTTTTTTAACCGTCACGCGCATTATTTGCGAATTTGTCCATACAGTTAAACTAAAGATTAAGAAATAAAGTACATTTAAAATATGTTTTCAATAAAAAGTTTCTATACGTGCACGAGGATAAAGCCCGGATCCGTATTTGCTTTAAGATTAGTGCTCCTCCAGGTTTGTTATTTTCTTTTTTTTTCTGTTGTTTCTGCGTGCGGCGGCTTGCGCAAACCGATTGGATTCATGCAAATATTTGTACCAATTTTCTTGCCGTCTCGCTCGCTTCTCGAGGCCCCTCTTATTCTCTCGTTAATCCCGTCTCGTCTAAATGTAAATAATATCTAAATACACGCCCGTCCCGTTTGCTGCTTACCAACCTTACGTAATTACAGTAGTACTAGAGTGCGCTTTGTATTTATTTTCTTTTTTTTGGTTTGTTCATGTTTGTTAGTTTTTTTTTTGGTTTTGTTTTGTTTATATATATATATTTTTTAAATTTGTGTGTGTATTTTTCGCTTCTGCTGTTGCTTCATTTTCCCTTTTTGGCTTGTTCTCTAATACTCTAGAATATTGTAGAAGCGACTGTTAAGGTGGTTAAGGTGGCGCAGAGCAGGGTTATTGAGGTTGGCGTCGGTCCGTGGGAAGGCATCGCTCCTACCACGCTTGCTTCGCATGGAGACTCTGGAGATCCTGGAACAACAAATACTTTATATAATTATAAGTTAATAGTTCATTTCGTAACAAATTAATAAGTTTTTTTTTAATAAGAATTAAATAGTTTACGTAACTAAAACATTAGACAATAAACTAAGCATATGCTTAAGAGTATTGGACAAATTTAGACTACTAGGATAAAAATAGAAAATTTGTAAGAAATATAACCATTTAGATAACTTAATGACACATTTAGACAACAAGTATAAATAATATCATTTACTTCATGAAAATACCATTTTTTAAGGACAGAATTTAAGGACAAATTTAGAAAACAAAGATAATAAGAGGATTTCCTTCAGAAAAATACCAATTTTTTATTCGAATCAGTCGTAGATATTTTATTAGAGTTTTAGATAACTGTTTGAGCGCAACAGTGGTTATGAAAGTTTAATGATTAGCTCTGAATAGTTAAGCAGTTTATAGCATAGAAGTGTAAGTACTATCTAATGTAGTTAATGGACACATTTAGAGAATAAGTATAAATAATGAACATAGAGCATTTCCTTTAGGAAAATACCTTTTATTTATTAGAATCGCTGGTAGATATTGTATTAGAGTTTTAGACAACTTTAGGATACAAAATATAAATAATAGATTGTCTTAGAACATTTTCATTGGAAAAATACCATTTTTTTTTAGAAAAATCAGTCGCAGTTGTTGTAAAGAGTTTTAGATAACTTAAAAGACAAGAAGGACAAATAATCGAATTTCTTATATCATTTCTTTCAGGAAAATAACATTTTTTATTAGAATTAGTCATAGATATTTTATTAGAATTTAAGATAACTTAAAGACAAATTTAGACAAGCATAAATAACGGAATATCATACAGAATTTCCTTTAAGAAAATACAATTTTTGAATCAGTCGTAGATATTTTATAAGAGATTTAGATAACTTAATGACAAATTTAGACAACAGGGATAAATAAATTATTTTTTTTTATAAGAATCAGTCGTAGTTATTATTAAAGAGTTTTAGATAACTTAAAGACAAATTTAGACAAGCATAAATAATAGAAAATCATAGAGTATTTCCTTCAAGAACATACCATTTTTTGTATTAGAATGTATGTTTTGTAATATGTAAGAGTTATAGACAACTTAATGAAAAATTTAGACAACAAGAATAAATAATAAATCTTAGAGAATTTGCTTCAAGAAAATACCATTTTTGTATTAGAATCAGTCGTAGTTATTATGTAAGAGTTGTAGATAACTTAATGACAAATTTAGACAAGGATAAATAATAAATCTTACAGAATTTCCTTCAAAAAAATACCATTTTGTATTAGAATCAGTCGTAGTTATTATGTAAGATTTGTAAACAACTTAATGACAAATTTAGACAAGGATAAATAATAATTCTTAGAGAATTTCCTTCAAGAAAATACATTTTTTGTATTAGAATTAGTCGAAGTTATTATGTAAGCTTTGTATACAACTTAATGAAAAATTTAGACAAGAATAAATAATAAATCTTACAGAATTTCCTTAAAAAAATACCATTTTGTATTAGAATCAGTCGTAGTTATTATGTAAGATTTGTATAAAACTTAATGACAAATTTAGACAAGGATAAATAATAAATCTAACAGAATTTCCTTCAAGAAAATACCATTATTGAATTAGTCATAGATATTTTATAAGAGATTTAGATTAAGGACAAATTTAGACAACAAGGATAAATAATAGATTCTCTTAGAGCATTTCCTTAAGGAAAATACCATTTTTTTTTTATAGAATCAGTAGTAGATATTTTATTAGAGTTTTAGCCAACTTAAGGCCAAATTTAGAGAACAAAGATGAATAATATTTAAAAAAATGTAAAAATATCATCAATTTATTTAATTACAAATACTTTAGGAGTGGTTTTAATATTTTCTTTAAAATTGTAAAAATTTAAATTAGAAATGAGTAATGTAAGTAATATACCCGGCGCATCCACTATGTGTTTTTTCTAACCTTTACGTAGTCAACATTTCACTTCATCAGCATATATTTACATTTGAAACATTCGATAATTACGATTTGTTATGAAAGAAGTGAAAACAATGGATTTCTATTAAAATGTCACATCAATGTGATGTGACAAGTTGGAGGTGGGCGGTCCTCGTTTTTCCCCACCCCATTTACAAAACACGTATGATGTAAATGCATGAATACGCCGACAGAAATAGTAAACAATAGGTAGAAATATCGATCAGGCTTTTGTTCGCGTTCTTTTATTTATTTATTTTTTGTTCAATAACGTTTTGCTGCTTCTATCGTGTTGTTTCGCTCCCATACATATTTTTATTTAAATTTTCTTCTTTTCAAAGCCATTTCCGTTTGTTTTCCCTCCCTAATGCTTAGTATTTAGCCCATTAGCGCTTTCAGAAACAATACGAATAATGATGATGATAATGATGATAGCAATAATACGCGCGAGCTGTAAAATTCCATTTCCGGAATCGAGTTAACAAAACTTATTTGGAAGTTCCGTTCTTTCGATTTTCTCTTGTAATTTTTTTTTTATTACGATAAAACCGTTGCGTTCTTTGTTATTTATTTTTTTTTTCTCGAAGCGATTTTCTTTTACGCTTCGCTCCTCTTTCGTCCTGACCCGAAAGGCCACTTATTTCCCCCCGGGACAAAACCCCGGCTAAATTAATTACGTCCCGTCCTTCTCCGGCATCCAGGACAAACACGTTGAGGGCCCCTCTTTAATGTTAAAAGAATAAGTAAATGTGACAAAGGAAAGGCCGGGGACCCACGCTTTTATGCAAATGGGATATCCCGTATGAATTTGTTATTTCGTCGTGAGACGCTGTGTGAGTATAGTGTGTGAGCGCACACAGAGAAGGAAACGTGTTTGTGTTTGCGAGAGTTACGGCAACATTCTTCACCTAATACCTACAAATATTTCATTTAAACTCGAAGAAACACAAACACCGCCGAAGCTTATCCACTCTATGTAGCGCCGAACCAAAAACCCAACTCGCCCCCCCAAACACTCAAACCTTTCATCCCTCAGCTCCGTGTTTGTTTCTTCTCTTCCTCTTGTTGATTTCTTTTAGTGTGTGTATTATTTTATTTCCTGTTCAACTTGCTTGAAAACTAAATCGCATAACATAAGTTATTCAACTTGCAGTTTAACTTCCCGACTTTGAGAGGATAAAATCCTGCTTTCTGCATATTCTCAATTCGCTGATATAAGTTAATATAAAATGTATTTCGCATTGAAACGCCTCATTTTATATATAAATTTAATAGACATACTTAGAATTACTTAAATTTGATTAAATTACACTTTAAAGATATAAAATTAAAAAATTGAAGTAAAAATATGTCAATTTAGGGGCGACTAACAGCCGAATGGTTAAGTCGCCTTACCCACGGTAGCCAAGCCCTTTGTGAGCCCTCTCGGTGCTTGCAGCAATAGGGCCATCGTTCATTACAGATAGACAATGAAATGAATGAGATTCAACCAATGACAGTGTTAAGGATAGCAGCAGATTCACAGTGCAGCACATTCAAATAGAATAGCATCAATATAACAAATTAAAAATTTAAAAAAAATCCACCGGGAAAGATTATCTAGCTAATGTCAACAGCGATCTTAAATTTAAACAATGTTCACATTGATGAACATGAAAGTATACTGCATAAAAAAAATAAAAAAATACTTTTTTAAATTTAGTAAAACATACATAATTTTTCAACAAAACATTGCTTTTTAATATTTATTTTTCAGTATAATAATATGTATTAATACTCTCTATTTTTTATTAACTTTATCCAAGTTATGATAATAATCACGTATATCAGCTAAAGATTTATTTATTTTTTGCATTTTGTAATAGAAATTTTTGGTTTAAAAATTTAAATATATTTTCTTGGATAAAAGTTGAAAATAACAAATGGATAGTTTTATGGTGCAGCAATAAAACTAAACATAAGTATTATTTACCTGGTTGCATTAATTATACTTAAGGGTTTTATTGGGGGGTAATAAAAATAATACCAGGTAATTTTTAATCTACCTGTATTTATTGCTATTAACCTTTTTTAATATTTGGAAATCCCTAATATTCCCTTCCATTCTTATATATAAACCATTTTTCTGC
>NW_017099830.1:0-12529 GCF_001412225.1 Nicrophorus vespilloides
AGTAATATATCGATACTTGCTACATTCTCCAAACATTCAGCTTTCATATGCAACTTTTGGATTCAATCTATGTATTATAGTTTTCGAGAAAATCAATTAAATGTACAAAACACTGCTTTTTCGAGCATTTTTTAAACTTTGAACACGAATTACAGCCAAACGGCTAAAACCACAGTAATATATCGATACTTGCTAGATTCCCCAAACATTCATCTTTCATATGCATCTTTTGGATTCATTCTATGTATTATAGTTTTCGAGTAAATCAATGAAATGTGAAAACACTGCTTTTTCGAGCATTTTTGAAACTTTGAACGCTAATTACAGCCAAACGGCTAAAACCACAGTAATATATCGATACTCTCTACATGCCCCAAACATTCAGCTTTCATATGCATCTTTTGGATTCATTCTATCTATCATAGTTTTCCAGAGAATCAATGAAATGTGAAAACACTGCTTTTTCTCCCCAGGGAGGCTCGCCTCACAGTTTGGAAAACGCTGTGTTAGTCAGTTAATTGGGAGAGTTTTCAGCGAAAATGGTTTCCCTCCGGCGATGCGTGTGTGTCTGTCAAATCGAATCGAATCTCGACAATATTGTCGCGAGAATCACCTAGTGAAGAGGGTTCGCGTTGCATAATTTCTTTTGTGGCGGAAAAGGCATTTGTGCGGTTCGGTTCCGCGAACATCGGAGCCGAAGTGTATAATTAAATAAAGTGTTCTCTTTCTTCTCTCTCTCTCGTTCTTCAGTGCCATGGCACACCTTTCCGTTCTCAAATTTCCCATCCTCTCCTCTCATGCGGCTGCGGCTTTTGTAACTTTTAAATAAGTTCTCCTCCTTAATTTTCTCGATACGTTTTTTTTTGTCGGTTGGCCGTTCGTTGTTGCCCTCTTCGTCGTTCTGGTTTGTCTCATCTCGTTTTTGTTGGAAGCGAACGCAAGCCAGCTGTTCGGATTGACGTCCGGTGAATTTTTTGGGGATTTCGTGGAAAAAAATGTCAGCAGACACATCGACGCCCGCCAGCTACTACCTATCCCATCCATCCGTCTATCCAAATCTCATGCCAAAACCGACTATTTTCAGAACTAGTCTCTCTCTTCTATCTATGTATTTCTTTTGCAATATGCTTGCCTATTATCACTTTTATCAGATGATCGATTCCCGCCTAGCAACACCAATTTTTCCGTGATAAGCAGCAGCAGCAACACTTTTATATTTCTATATATATACATACATACACCGGCATACAAATTTTCGTCCGTCTGTACAAACAGTGCAACCAGTATCGAATTTTTCGGCGCTCCCCTCTGAATATTCAATATCTATCTACATTTGGGAATTTTGTTCCGCTTCGATAGCTTTTCGATTGTTAATCAAACAAGATTAACGCTCCAAAATTATCGTATAAATTAACTAAGTTGTAGCAATATATACATGCATAAACAAATTGTATCTAATAATTAACAAATTAATAAATTTGTAGCAATGAAATGCAAGACACGAAACATTTCCACGATTTTCTTGACAAATGTCACGTTTTTTCCTCTGAAACACAAGTGGGACACCTCTGCAGTAATAACGTCAAAGTTTCGTCTGAAAATTACTAGTAGCTTTGACATGCTTTGAACTAAGTATACAATTTTACATGAACGTAATCTTCGAATGAGGCAGCTATATCCGACGCTCGTCCGCAAAGGTTTAAATTGATTCTGGATCTAACAAATAAAGTTATGGTGAATAAAATGAGTATAATTAAGATGTTTACTTAACAGTATTGCCTTGTGTTCAATTGGAATTTGATAAAAGCACTACGATTACAAATTAAATATTGCATTTCTAGTACATACAGTACGCATAAATATATATATATTATTGTTACAGCATTCAATAATTTGTTTTTTTTTTGCGAACGCTATCATTCATTGTACGCACTGAACAAACAATGCTGCTGTCGCAGCGATCGGTGATAATGTATATATAATGGATATCAGTTTGCACGCGTGCTTTATTTTTCTTCTAATTAGCATTAATTAGCTGAAATTAATTAACACAATTAAAAAATCAATTTCAAATATTTATCTTAAATTTCAAATATAGAGAAATTACTCTAAAATTCAAACATTGACAATTTACTACAAATTTACAGATTTCAAAAATTGAGAAATTACCGTAAATTTCAAACATTAAAAACTTTACCACAAATTTCAAACATTGAAAATTTACTTCAAATTTCAAATAAGAAAAATTTACAATAAATTTCAAATATAGAGAAATTAATGTAAATTTCAAACATTGAAAATTTACCATAGATTTCAAACATTGAACATTTACCAAAAAATGTGCACAAAATCAATTTAAAATATTTACCTTAAATTTCAAACATTGAAAATTTACTTCAAATTTCAAATAAGAAAAATTTACTTCAAATTTCAAATAAGAAAAATTTACAGTAAATTTCATATAGAGAAATTACTGTAAATTTCAAACATTGAAAACTTACCATAGATTTCAAACATTGAACATTTACCAAAAAATTTGCACAAAATCAATTTAAAATATTTACCTTAAATTTCATATATTAAAAATTTACTACAAATTTAAAACATTGAAAATTTACAATAAATTTCAAATATAGAGAAATTACCGTAAATTTCAAACATTGAAAACTTACCACAGATTTCAAACATTAAACGTTCACCAAAAAATTTGCACAAAATCAATTTCAAATATTTACCTTAAATTTCAAACATTGAAAAATTACCACAAATTTCAAACATTGACAATTTACTACAAATTTCAAACATTGAAAACTTACCATAGATTTCAAAAATTGAGAAATTACCGTAAATTTCAAATATTGAAAATTTACAGTAAATTTCTTTCAAATATTGAAAATTTACCGTAAATTTCAAACATTGAAAACTTACCACAAATTTGAAACATTGAGAATTTCCGGTTATTTCTCAATTTTTGAAATCTATAGTAAGTTTTTAGAATAAATTTTATAGTTGCCATGCAACCATTGACAGTTGTTAAGAACGCTACCTTCAAGGACTAAAGACGTCTTATAGTTACCATGCAACCATTGACAGTTGCTAATGACGCTATCAAAGACATCCTAATATTGCATAATTACTAAATTTTAGACTTCAAATTTCAAACTTTGAAAATTTACCATAGATTTTAAAAATTAAGAAATTACCGTAAACTTCAAATATTTACCACATTTACCAAAAAATTTCAAACATAAAAAAAAAAACCCTTAGAAAATCTCATAGAATTGCCTTTGATCTCACAAACATCTTATAATGTTTTTTTTTAAGCGTATATACATTGGAATCGCTGTTGCATAAGCTGCATTCATATATAATAACCTTCCATCGGCTGCTGCGATTCTTAATTTTCGCCGTGCGTATTAAAATGGGGCCGTGCGTGGGCAGACATTTTGCATAACTAACTTTGCTAAGAACAGCAAACAACAACAACAACAACATCGAAAAGAATAAAATAAAACAAGAACAGACAATCAACTGCAACAGCAACAACAACAGCCGAAGACCGGTTATGCTGATGCTGATGGTAGTTGATACTACACACACTCATACATACACAAGCCACACGCACATAAAGCGATGGAAGAGAAGGAAAATGAAGCAAGTGAGAGAGAGAGAGAGAAAGCTGTACGGTGTAATGAATACAGCTCGTATCTCCGCTAATCATAATTCTATCAATTAGCATACAATGCGTGCCAAACAAAATAGAAAATTATATTTAGAATGGAGCGAAACGAGAATGAATACAACACAACAACAGCAAAAAAAAAACACAGGAGGCGAAGAACAAATGCAGACTTATGATGGTGGAAAAGGATGGATAATCATGGACAAGAAAAGAGGCTTAATAGTAATGAATTAATTATGTTTCCTTCGATTCCCATCGGAATTACATTAATACTAATTACATTTATTTAAGTTCATACACGTCCAGGTGTTAATAGCTGTGCCTAGATGAATGTCAAATGGTTATTGTCAAATTATCCTATCTATTTCATAGAGTAAATCACACAAGAATTAGCGATAAAATGGTGTATTTAGTGTTTAGTCCCAATTCCAATACCAGAAACATGATTGTATAAGTCAATTAAAGATAACTTTTATTCAGAGAATGAAACGAGTCTATGTCCAAATTGAAAAGTTTGTAGGCATAATTTGTAGTTCTTATGGATGAGATCACTTTACCGAATAGACCAGATTTCATTATTGTTTTCGACGAGTTCACCTCGTGTGCATCTTCCCTAATTGCTGACGATCGCAACATTTTTCCACAAACTAAGCGATCCTGCAGTTATGGAATAAACAACATCGAGCTGGATTGGCAAGAAAAAAACCGCCGCCTTCGTCGTTTATAATTATTATTGTTGTTGTCGGATTTGTGCAGAAAATTGTAAAAAAAAAGAAGTGACAATGCGAAATCATCGTGTTTACGTAACACCTGCAATAGAATCCAAAGGAGGAAATAGAATTAGAAGAAGCGACTGTTTCAGCGTTCGCAAAACATTGCATTTATCAATCAAATTAAAGTGGATAATAATAATGGCATGTATCAATAATTCATTTGGCGATTTCTTTTCCGTTCCGTTATTTTTCCATTGAAAACACACTCAATCCCTCAAGAACTATTTGCAAAAGCAATTCTCGAAGAAAAACGATAATATCCACAGATTTGTTTACTCTAAAATAAAAAGGGATTAGTTTAAAATCAGATGAAAATGATTTTGTGATCAGTTGCAAAAACTAATGTTTCTATCGATTTGTGCAAACGCAAGTGCTACTGAACTTTCTCCAACCGCGTCTGATCTAATCGATTAATCTACGAATACGAGAGTTTTCCCCCCAACAATACTCGCAAATTGCTACTGTTGAGAGAAGTTTCATAAAGTAAAATCTATGTTAAACCGATGACCTAAATCAACTTTAAACTAATTTCATTGCTTCAAAAGATCAGTTACCAAAAAAAAAACCATGTTTATTTGTTATAAAATATCGAATTTGAAACCTTGCACTCGTTGTGTGAATTATGCGAACGTATTGAGAATTAGCAAAGACAGTGTAAACAGTGGCGTTTCCTCGAACACTCGAAGGATTCGCGTAATTTCGATTATGGAAAACGTGTGAAAAAGAGTTTTTATCGGGGAGCGAAATAGTTTCGGTCGAAAGGTGTTAATTCCGCCCTCATCTCAAGGAACATGTTTACCTGACCTGACGTCAAGGCAGAGGCGAGAAGACACGCGTTCATCGAGTGCAAGCGATAATAATAATAATGAACGCGTGGATAGAGAAAAGAACAGAGGAGAACAGTTTCAGTTCGTGAAAGAAAAAAAAAAGTCTAAAAATAATAATGGATTAGAGAGAAATATTGGCGGAAGGAATTAGCGAGGATAAGTGCCTCTAATGGTCACATCAAACGTTTGCCTTTGCAATCACACGAAGAAGAATTAGTGGAAGAATAAATCAACAAATCTTTTCAACCTTCGCGATTCTGCCGAAGTCCGAAAACAACTCCAAGATTGACTGACGAAGAAAAAGAAACGAAAAAAAAATGTATGCTTAGGAACAAATCTCGGTACGTGGGCAACAAATAAATGAAACAATTGTTCTTTCAACGAGAGCGCGCGCGCTCTCCGGTTACGCAACTCCTCCGATTTCACGATTACAACAAATACAATTATGCGCGCTGCTGTGTATAAGAAGAAGAAGAAGAAGAGAAAAAAAACAACAGAAGAAGGAAAAAAAAATGAGCGAAGAACGAAGAAAACAACTGCAACCCACAAAGACAGCAAACAATCATAACACCCGGGATAGATTTACTTCTCATTTGTCTTCTCTTTTTTTTTTTTCTAAATCGCACGGCATTCTCTGTTTCCCCTCGATCTCTTTCCGCAATTCGAAAAGATCGTTCCGCACTTTTGAATTAACTATTCAACAGTATTATTATTCTCATCAAACCAATAACATTTGTATGTGCGAAATCAATCAACGTTAAATTGAGATTATTTATAACATTTTGCATATGATGATGAATAAAAAGGGATGACACAAGTACTTTGACATATTATCTGTCAATTATTATAAATGTAGGTTAAAGTAGGTATGATCATGTGACCAGCAATGGCCCTTTTTCTACTTAATAATAGATTTCACTTAATTTTCAGATCCAATTCAAGTTGTTCGGTCACGAAAGGTGTCGTGTTTCGATGGGAGAACAAAAAAAAAATATCAAATATCAAACGAAAATAATTCACTTCAAAACAACATTCGTTGAGATTTAAAATATTCCAATGTGACAACAACTAAATTGACTATGACATAATTTAAGGTTAAATTAAATGATGACAGTGACGTTTATTTAAAAAAAATGACGTTTGATGTCATCCTTTTAAAAACAATTAGAAAGTTAATTGTGGTGACTTTGTGGCAAACGAATTTTGCGTGTCTCTCGAGTTACGTCTTAATTGCATCTTCGTTATGTGTGCACATTATTTAGTTTCAGTTTTGGGAGCGGAGAATAAAAGAAAGCGAAGGTGCGCTGCTTCGGGAATAATTTTAGAGTTCAATTGACGGTGGGTAATTCGATTTTAATTGGCGCAAATTGTTCGGTTGCTAATCGAGTTGCCGGTTTCTCGGGTGCTTCTAATTAAAAGGGAAAATAAGGAGGAAAATGAAATTGGGGTGGGAAAAAAATTAAAGGGATTTTTCGTGAGGTTCCAGTGGGGTGGTAAGACCCTCGCTTTCCGGGCGCAGATTAAATGCAAATTAGGGTAAATTTGAAGGCGGACGAAATGGAGTGCGAGCCGAAGACAAGGAAGATATTAAGTGTAAAGTCGGTAAGCTGTGTTGTGTCCAAAGTACGAAAGTACTATTCGTTAATGTGTAAAGAAAGTTAAGCATTGAGTACATGGACGGGTGATAATATAAATGGATGAAGTTTGATGACAATCAATTAAAAAGGAAATACAGTTATTACACATACTTAAACCGCTTAATACCGTGCTGTCTATTAAAGCAATTATTAAGTTATAATGAGAAACGCACGAAGCAACGAAAATGATTAGCCTTGACCGAATTGCGCTTTGTTTGCTAACTCCTTCTTTCTTTCTTTCAATTCGATTCATTTCGTTGAAAAATCGAATTCATCGAGGAGATTTGAGTCATCCAGGGAAGAGAACGAGTCGATTTGTTGGCGAAACCGCAAAGAAGTTCACAAAATAATATGCATTGCAAAGAATAAGGAAATAATACAATAAAAAAAAAATGGAAAGTGAAATGGGTGAGTAATGGAGAGAATCGTTGACCTTGGTCGACTATTATGAAGCGAATTACAATATTTAATAGAGTCCGTACAAAAAAAAAAAATATGAAACAACCGCGCACGATCTATCCGGCAATTGTGTTTAATGCGCGCGGCCATTAATTAATGCTGCTGCTGCGTTCCAGTCGATATGAAAACGAAGCTTCACCAAAAAAAAAAAATAATTTCTCAATTCACTCTTATTTACATTTGCAAATAAATGCATGCAATTCATTTACAATTCCGGAAATAAGAACTTTTCAAGGAATCGAATTCATCGGGAAAAATAATCATCGGGTTGTTGTTCCTCGAGGTAGTGTAGTTGGACCACAATTTTTGTTTGAACTACTTTCTGAAAGTAGATAACCTTTATGAATTCACAATCAATGTCTGTGTCTGAATCAGCGTAAAAAGCATTATTTTTATGGAAATAAAAATCAATGTTGCGATCAAAGCAAACAAATAAACAATTGACAAATATGATTCTCAATTCACTCTTATTTACATTTGCAAATAAATGCGTGCAATTCATTTACAATTCCGGAAATACGAACTTTTCAAGGAATCGAATTCATCGGGAAAAAGAATTATCGGGTTGTTGTTCCTCGAGGTAGTGTAGTTGGACCACAATTTTTGTTTGAACTACTTTCTGAAAGTAGATAACCTTTATGAATTCACAATTAATGTCTGCGTCTGAATCAGCGTAAAAAGCATTATTTTTATGGAAATAAAAATCAACTTTGCGATCATAAATAATTGACAAATATGATCATCAAAATTTGTTAATATCACGCGTACCTCGAGATTTCCGGACGGATTGGATTTGCGAGGCGGCAATGTTCGTTTGGAAAGCGTGGAATCGGAGAAAAATCAATGTTGCGATGTAAATTTAAAAAAAAAAAGAAAGAGGAATGTAAACCGCCACTAGATGGAACGAAACAAACTGATAGCAATTAGTGAAAATGTTTTGTTGCGAGGGTGTGCACATCAAAGTTTCGGGTCGCATCAGGTGATGATGATGATGATGATGATGATACATAATTTGCAATTTCGCGGTCCACCGGTTAAATAATGCGAATCAAAAGGCGGGCATTTAGTGATTCGGTTTCCTTGGGTTACCAAGCGAGCGTGCACGTATATATGTATAGGGAAATAGATTTTCCGATGGGATCTGGATGTATATGTATTGAGTGTGTGTGTGTATGCTTGATCGGGGTTGGTTTCTGCTTGTTGTCAGGTGGAGGAGCGTCTGCGTGGAAACCGGTGGTGGTGGTGCGCTTCATGCCAGAGAGCTCGTTGTTAGTGGAAACGCGCAATTTTCCGCCTAGCAACAGTGCTCGAAGTGAACCCAGCGTATACACACACACACACCGTGTATATGTTTCATCATCATCATCATCATCGCAATACACACGAACGCATTCGTTCGTTATACACAGTCGGCGGCTCTTCGGCACACGAAACGGCAGCAAAACTCCACTTTTCCACTCTTCTCTTCGTCTCCCTCCAGCACGGCCTTCTTCCGTTCTCTCCGTCCTCCTCTCCTCTGCTCAACATCAACAGGCCTGATGCAATGTTGTATTGTTGTTGCGGTCAGGGTCATCAATTCCTTGTCTTCACTTTTTTTTTTCTTCTCTCTCTCTTTCGCCTCCCTCTACATCCCATGTCTCTCTCTCTCTCTTCCATTTCGTGATTCCCTCTTACCCCCCTTCACGAATTTATTTCTGCTCATCCTCCTTTTCATCCCTCCCACCACCGCTTCGCCAAACCCCTCTTTCAAAAGCGCAACTCTTTGTGCATACAACGCGCATTTTCCCTAATTACCACCAGAACTTCTCATCAAACTCACCTCGATCCCTCAAGAGAATCCCTATAATCTTCGCAATCACTTTCCACGCACTTTTCACGAAAAAAGAAAATCTCAAATGAGCGAGCTTCAATTCGATAAACGTCAAAGAAAAACTATTGTTTTTCAAAGCATCCTTCGATCATCTGTTTTTACGAATTTCAAATTATGCAACCCTTCGATGGCAAAAACAAATAATTATAAATACAAATCTAATTAAAAAACAAGCACTTTTTCACCAGAACTACTCATCAAACTCACCTGGATCCCTCAAGAGAATCCCTATAATCTTTACAATCACTTTCCACGCACTTTCCACGAAAAAAGAAAATCTCAATTGAGCGAGCTTCAATTCGATAAACGTCAAAGAAAAACTATTGTTTTTCGAAGCATCCTTCGATCATCTGTTTTTTACAAATTTCAAATTATGCAACCCTTCAATGGCAAAAGCAAATAATTATAAATACAAATCTAATTAAAAAAAACGAATAGAATGTTAAAATTCATATTAATATTATACTAAATTTCCAAATACCAAATAATTTGAATTGTATGTTCTACGACTCAAATTGTGTATCAACAAATTGACGTGTAATTGAAAGTTGCATAATGTCATCGAAATGACGCCTACTAATAGAAATATTTTTTGAATACATAAACTACATGTTTACGTTAATAAATCTCGTTGTTAGGAGTATCGGATTTTCGCAGTTCGCCAACAATCACGCAAATCGGTGTGTTGTTCGGGCGTTTGAAGAAAATTTGCAAACTGGTTTTTTCTTTTATTATTTGCTCGAATGCTTCGCTAAATAATTGAAATCGTTCCCACGACTTATTCAAATTCGTGCACACTTCACATATCAATATCAATATTTGTTATTGTTGCTTTTGCATTCGATTTACAATCGATTTTAAATTATCAAATTGCATTTTAAGGTTGGTACAATTACTACGTTGTCATTGATGACATTTGCTACTTTTCAATGCAACAATAGATGGCTTCTACCATTCGGTAAACTATTTTGTTTTTAGAACGGCTTCGCTTTTGGAACAGTGAGCGTTAGTCATCGAGCGCGATTTGAAATTCAATCGGAAACGTTCTTAATTATTATTTTGCAATTCAATCGAACAATGATCAATAACATTTGTCCAGTCGTAAACAGACGGACAAATAAACGACACACTTGATAAAATGATTACACGATGATTGTTGTTCGTTTATAAATTGAATCTAGAGCTATTTCAGGAACGAAAAATGGAAATTGTTTACACGTCGACAATAGTTGTATATAAATCGATTAATTTTTGCAAGTTAATCTGTATCTGGAAACGAAATGTGAAATGAAATATGTTAATGTTATTGCGATCTGTGAGCTATGGAAGGAGAAAGCGAGCGAGGTAGAAAGAGGGAATGAGTGATGAAGAGATTGCGTAATGCGATTCACTTCTAGAGATTCAATTTGTTGGCCGTGAATATCGAAAATGTGAGGGGAAAATATGAAAAGTATTATTATTCTATTGTATTATCATACACTCGCCTACTTATTATAATCATCAAATTTCGTCTGTCACTGATGACGTTTAATGACATATCTAATTCGAATAGGTTACATTGATGATTAAACGCATCAAATCTGCAATTAAATTGATAATATTTGAATTTTCATCTCTGATTGCATATATTGATTAATTATTTTAAATAAAATCAAGTATTCTCATCATAAAATCTACGACAAATTTCGTTGTGTCAATAATGACGTTTCATGTCAGAAATTTGCGGGAATTATTATCAACGCCGACTCGAATTTCTAAATTGGTTCCGCTTCCTATGGGATGAGAAACTAATTTATTTGAGCGGAATTGAGTTTGGACACCTGCGAAGGATCGAAATGAACAGCAAAAGTGTTATTGTTGTTGTTGTTATATAAAATGCGAAAAGAATGGATGCACATGAATGAAACATGTTCGCTTCTCCTTGTTCACCAAGTAGATTCGATCATTGAGTTGTTGCACGATTCTGTTTTCTAGTTATGCTCCAGAAATTGTAATTGCAGGAGACAGGACCCAGTCTCAAATCGTGCGTAATTTATTGCGGAAACGCCGCTCTTCAAGCCGAACCAGAAGTTGTTTGTGTGTGTGTGTGTTTCTGTGCTTGCAGCAGGAGGCACTAACCACCTCCACCTTCACCAAGTTGAAGAACTTTTTTTTGGTTCATTCACACTCTATAGGCGGCGAGTGAAGAGAAGAGAAGAGTTGGAGTTGCTTTTGGCACGTCTCCAAAAGCCAGAGGTTGAGGGACGGAGGTGGAGCGCCGTTGCTCACGGAGAGACAAAGAAGGAAGGATGTTTTTAATTTAGGAACGTTTACAAATAAACTCTCGGCGGTGGCGCGGAGCAGAAGGAACCTTCACTGCTGCCTCCGCACTCGATAATGTTAATGTTCATGATGATGATGATCTGATGATCATATCAACCCAACAGGATGGGAGCGCGCACTGCAATTCATCGCGAAGAAACGCAAGAACTCATTTGACATACTATAAACTAATTTAGAAATCACAAACGAAACCAACTGATAAGACTTCCAGAAAACACAGCCTAATTAATATAACTAACACACATATACATCAATTTTCACCCAATTCAAAAGAAGATATCCATTGTTAAGAGAACTTTACTTGATAAAAAAAAGTTAAGTTTAGTTTTAAAACAACTTGCGCCATCTACACAGAATAATTATAATAATCTAATGGTACACCAAAATAATATTCAAACGTTTATAACTATATACAAAAATATACGTAACTTGCAAATAATAATAAATCGCAATTAAAACGTTAATTAAGAAATCGTAAATCAACCAATGAAGTTTTACATTCTATATGTTGGTGCAGGCAACCAAACTTACATTCGTGCGCCATAATATCTATAAAAACTGACTCAAGATTGCGCATTTCAATAATATTTAAACGTTCACAACTAAATAATGAATCGATTATCCTAGAAATAATTATTACTAAATGTAATAACATTGAGCAATTAATAATTCAGTTAATAGAAAATCGTAAATGAAACAGCGATATAAGCGATTCCCCAAACATTCAGCTTTCATATGCATCTTTTGGATTCATTCTATGTATTATAGTTTTCGAGTAAATCAATGAAATGTAAAAACACTACTTTTTCGAACATTTTTTAAACTTTGAACGCGAATTACAGCCAAACGGCTAAAACCACAGTAATATATCGATGCTTGCTAGATTCCCCAACCATTCAGCTTTCATATGCATATATTGGATTCATTCTATCTATTATAGTTTTCCAGATAATCAATGA
>NW_017099831.1:0-3256 GCF_001412225.1 Nicrophorus vespilloides
CAAAGTTGAAAAATTGAAATATAGAAGTTCTGAAAAAGCAGTGTTTTCAATTTCATTGATTTACTCGAAAACTATAATAGATAGAAAGAATCCAATATATGCATATGAAAGCTGAATGTTGTGGATCATTATGAAGGGAATCCAGCAAGTATAGATACATTCTAATTATTATATTAATTGATAGTATGTTGCAAAGCTTAAAGTTTAATAACTTAAATGATCTTTAATATTAACATAAATATTTATGCATAAACTAAAGAACTAAAAAAACTCTAATATTAATAGTACTACAAACTTAAAACTTCGTTAACTATGACATTTTTTTAGCGTGCCGTTTTTACCCCCTTTAATCTATCGATTTTTCGCTTCTCTTTCTCTCGCGTATCTCGACTTTGTACACGTTCTCTAAACCAATTTTTAAAAGCTGTGCGTGGGTTTTTATAGAAATAATTCAATTACGGACTGAATTCTGCAATATTAATATTTAAAAATTGTCCTCGATGTAAATTTATTAACTTTTGCTGGTTCGCGTTATTTTTTTTTTCAGTTTGTTTATACAAAATTTCATTTTCATCTGCGTCCAGGGCTTTGCACCATTCGTTTATTGGAACGCTGATGAAATTTATTTTTCTTTGGTGAAAATGAGAATGAGAAAAAATTGTGTTTTATAAATATGAGAAAGAAGAGGAGAAAAATAAAAAGGAGTGCGTGGAAACTAGACTACACATCATGTCGTCGTCGTCGATGTAGTTTATGAACCAATTAACCGATATATTGATTTTACATTAAAAATATAAACTGAGATCCTCCCTCCGCGAGAGACTCGGCCAGGAAATATAAACACTGAGGGGTCGGATGAATGCGTTCGTGTTTACATTTTTTTTGAAGTCGTCTGATGATTTTCCTACGAAAAGTCGACGGTTCTTTTCAATTTCAATTTTACATCGATTTTCAATACAATCTATTTTTTTTCAATTCAAATTGCTTTATACAATTTCTATGAAATATCAATTCAAACGATTGGTTTTAATAAAACTGTTAACATAATGAATATTTTTAATTTAAACGTTAATTTTCGTATTTTTCCAGTTTCTATAAAAGTTAATTTCTGTTTAATTCTTATAATTAATCTGTTATTTATACAGTATTGTTTTTTTATGAAATTCAATCAATTTATTTTAATGAAACTGTTAACAGTTTTTGTGAAAGTTTAATTAAATCATTGTTTTAATAATTTTGCCATTAATAAAATTAGCTTTGTGTTTATACAGTTTGTATGAAATTTAAATTCTATTAATTTCATTTAATGAAAGAGTTAATATTTTCAAAATTGTTGCTATTGGTTTTCTATGAAAGATCAATTCAAACAATTTATGTAAACATTTTCAATACAATTTCAATTAAAACAATTTCGTTTTTTTTTTTTTTAATTTTTTGAAGTCGTCTGATGATTTTCCTACGAAAAGTCGTCGGTTCTTTTCAGTAGATTTAAATTTCACATTACTAAACATTTCAATTTTACATCGATTTTCAATACAATCTTTTTTTTTAAATTCAAATTGCTTTATACAATATCTATGAAATATCAATTCAAACGATCGGTTTTAATGAAACTGTTAACATAATGAAAATTTTTGTCATTTACGTTAATTACTTTCGTATTTCTTCAGTTTACATAAAAGTTAATTTCTGTTTAATTCTTATAAGTTAAACTGTTATTTATACAGTATTGTTTTTTTTATGAAATTCAAACAATTTATTTTAATGAAACTGTTAACAGTTTTTATGAAAGTTTAATTAAATCATTGTTTTAATAATTTTGCAATTAATAAAATTGGCTTTGTGTTTATACAGTTTGTATGAAATTTAAATTCTATTAATTTCATTTAACGAAACAGTTAATATTTTGAAAATGGTTGCTATTTGGTATTTTATTTATATGGTTTTTCTATAAAAGATCAATTCAAACAATTTATGTAAACATTTTCAATACAATTTCAATTAAAACAATTTCGTTTTTTTTTTTTAAATTTTGTCAAATATAAACAATTTTTTTTTAAATTACGTTTTACGGATACGTTAAAATTTAAATTTTAAATCGAAAAAAAAAAGAAATAATAAATTAGTTAAAGCATACATACATTTTAGCACGGATCAAAGTTTTATTGATCACAAAATAAAAAAAATTGAAAAAGTTCTGAATTCAGACGAAAATTCTTCTCTCTATTCACGATCATAGATTTTATACCAATAGTTTTGTGATTAAAATGAAATGTCTAGAAGTATGATATTTCTGCATGGAGGAAAGCTATTAATGAATTAATGTAATGGAATGAACCGAAATTAACCGTTATTCAAATTTAGTTTTGGTTCCGGTTCCGGTTTTTTAATTAAGCAATTTTACGTTCCGGTTACAGTTACGATTCTGTAAAAAAAAATCCGGTTAATTTAGGTTCGGTTCTGGTTATAAGTAAATGTAAATTAATTTTAGCATTTTTGTTTTCAAGATCAATTTAGATTTAAATTTATAAAATGTTTAAATGCTATTTTCCCAGTGTATATTGGATGTGATCAGCGTAATAGCTGAAAAATAATAATAATAATAACGGAACATAAATATTAGTGAACTTAAACGCAGGAGTAAAGAAATAATCGGTGTTGTTGAGTCTTTGTGTTTGCGTATTTTCGGGTGATGAAAGGGTGATTGTCTGTGTTTAAAGAAAGAGAAAAAAAAACACCTGGGCGGACGAATAACTGCTAATTATTGATTAAGGCCGATTGACGCAAACAGGTCGGTCTAATTAGAAGACCGATTTTGTCGTTAAAGAGGCGCGCGAAATAATTGCGAGGGGAGGACGGGCGCCGTTCATTAAATAAATTCAATCACTAACTACCGTTTGCACAACCTAGGATAGTGAGGATCAAGGAGGAGGGTCGGATGGACGGACTTCTGGGCGTCGGCAGCGGCGACGTCTCGTCTAATTACTTTTTAATTATAAAAATATCACGGCTTTCGGCGTTCTCCGTCTTGATTCCGTCTAAATATAGGTTTTCTGCATAAAGGAAATTAATTATGATCGCGCTTCGCGTCGCCGGAAACGCTCGATCTGTTTTACATGGGAATACAGTTACAAAATTCATCAAAATCAAGTGCTAAATGCATCTGCTATTACTCGGATTTGCAGACTTCGCTTTGTCTTAAACACAGAGACATACTTAATACTTATTTACTTGAAAACTATAATAGATAGATTGA
>NW_017099831.1:3327-5461 GCF_001412225.1 Nicrophorus vespilloides
AAACTGAAAAAATAACGTTCGAAAAAGCAGTCTTTTCACATTTCATTGATTTACTAGAAAACTATAATAGATAGAATAAATTGAAATTAGAACGTTCGAAAAAGCAGTGTTTGTATTGATTTTGTAAGGAAATTGACGAGGAAAAAAAGATTGTCGTTATCCTCACTATTTTTAATTTATAATAATTGGATTTTCTTATTTCATAATTTGCAACCATACATTTTGAGTAATTCATATTACAGTGGTTACCTTGACTGATTTTGATTTTTAATTACCGATTTAATTTACTCAATATAATTATGTATAGAACATTCAAGTTAGTCCAATTGAACATAAACCTTATTTAACCTTAATTCGATTTGCTCAAAAAAAATCAAATCAATCTAAAACCACCTTATCTAACATTAAGATAATCTAATTTGAAATAACTCAGCCTAATTAAACTTTGATTCAATTTGATCGCAATTGTTGTTATCAATCTAATCCAGCCTTATCTAACCTTTGACTTAATCTAATTTGACATTGATTCAATTTGCTCACAATATTTATCAATCTAACCTCACTTCATCTAACCTTTGATTCTATCTTATTTAACATAACTCAGCCTAATTTAATTGCTTACAATAATTATGAATCTAACTCCATTAGGTATACAAACTTTAGATATTTATCTATATCTTATTACCTAAATCATATGTCTACTTTGTGATGCAATAAGAGAAGAATGTACACATTTAATTACTTATTAATCAATCCATTTCGTTGAGTGTAAAACTAGAAATACTCAACATCTAAATCAAAATGCCCACGAACTGCACTAAAAATAGAGGCCGTTTGTGCGGTTGGGGGAATGGGAAAATGAATTTCTCACGTGATGGGAGGGAAAACACGTTCGTGCTTTTCTTCATCTCGTTTCGTCTTTGAAAATTAAGTCGCGTATTGGAAACTTCTGTGCACGGAAACCGTCTAAATATTGAATTCGCACACACGGACGTGTGTGTGTATCGATTACAAGAGGACGGGTGTTCTTTGGCTTCCTCCCCGGTGCTGATGCATATTCCTTTTTCATCGTTTCTTTCCTCTTCGAGGATCGATTAACGTTTTCCTCTGACTACCTCTAGTTAATTAATAATAATTTAAAAAAAAAACAATTAAAAACGATCGTATTATGTAAGAGGAAGCAGCGTTTGCGAACTGTGTTCCGAGAACTTTCGGATACACGTTTTTTTTAATATGTTTACACGTCCACGCGATTCCAAGTTTATAAACCTATGAATGAAGTTATATGTACAACATTCAGCCAAGAATCTTTATTTTCGTATCTCATTGTTTAAAGCAGCGGTTCACAAAGTTTTTCAGTTTGTGGCGGCGCCCTTAATATACATCAGGATGTTTTCACGTCTTAGTTCCAAACGTTTGTATCTAAACTAAATCATATCATAAATCTTAAAGAAAACATATATAAAAAAAGTGACAACTATATTTCATCGTCTATAAATAATGAAAATGAATTATGAATGAATAATCAAAGAGAAATTATGGGACAATCAAATTTACCTTTGTTTTTTTGTTAAACTTTTTGAAGAATTCAGATCTTCCAGTTCTTACTGAGACTTGTTCGTTACAATAGTTTTAATGAGATTGATTCAATTTTGATTTTCAAATGGTACCAAAAGATTGCTGAGGATTGTGAACAAATAGTGCAAAAATTGGTCAACATAGAAAAGTTTGTGATTGAAATTAGAACGTTCGAAAAAGTAGTGTTTTCACATTGATTTACTCGAAAACTATAATAGATAGAATCAATCCAATATATGCATATGAAAGCTGAATGTTTGGGAAATCCAGCAAGTATAGATACATTCCTCTGCTCTTATCTATATTGTTGTAATACGCGTTCAAAGTTGAAGAATTGAAATTAAAACGTTCGAAAAAGCAGTGTTTTCACATTTCATTGATTTACTCAAAAACTATAATAGATAGAATGAATCCAATATATGCACATGAAAGATGAATGTTTGGGGAGTCCAGCAAGTATAGATACATTCCTGTGCTCTTATCCATATTGCTGTAATACCCGTTCAAAGTTTAAAAAATGCTCGAAAAAGCAGTGTTTTCATATTTCATTGATTTT
>NW_017099832.1:0-16092 GCF_001412225.1 Nicrophorus vespilloides
CCGCAGCTGGTCTCCAGTTTTTGGCCGGGACAGAACTTGTTGCTAAACCCAAAGTCCGTCAATTTGACTACGCCCAGCTTCTGAAAGAACACCACGTTCTCGGGCTTCAGATCTCTGTGGACGACGTGCAGCTGATGGCAATAGGTGATGGCGCGCACGATCTGCCTGAAGTACTCCTGAGCCAGCACCTCGGATAAGCCGGTGTCGTGGCGCATGATGTAATCGTACAAATCGCCGCCGTCTCCCAGTTCCAAGATCAGGTAGAGCTTCGTCGCCGTGTCGATGACCTCGTACAATCGCACGACGTTCGGATGCTGCACCAGCTTCATGCATCTCACCTAAAATACATAATACGATAATCGATGATAACGCAACGAGTAACGAGCTGGAGTACCTCTTGGAACAGATGCGCTTTGGACACGTCGTCCAGTTTACTCTTGTCTATGACCTTGACTGCAACCTTCTCGCCGGTGAAGACGTGCCTGGCCAACTTGACGACGGCAAAGTGTCCACGACCGAGTGTCTCCTCCAGGTCGTAGAGGCCTGCGATTTTGCCGTCGTAGACGCCGCCCCTCATGTGGGCGCCGCCTCCGCCTATGTTCAGACTCCTATGCATAGTGACCTGAAACAATAAACACGTAATGAATTTAACGAGCTACAACAGAGGCATGCAGCGCGTGAATTACGGAGCACTTTGTACAGTTGCGCGTCCCGCTATTACATTATATCATCATATCATATATTTCGCCCTATCCGCTCCGCAAAATCAAATAATGCACCGCTACGCAACTCCTTCGTCTACAAATACTATCCATCTCTCCAACTACCGTACATTACATTATCAAGACAACTTCGATCGACTTACAGCAATAATAAAGTTAATCGATCGACCATAATTTTAATGGCATTTGTATTATACAAGATACGACCCATATATTCTTTAATATTTACTTTGTAGCTCCATTTAAAAATCAATATCCCTGCAAGTCTTGGATCCATCATAACCATTGCAAGTAAAACAAAAATAATTTACCTCCAATTTACGCTCCATACCAATAATATCTCTCAACATCCAAACATTCTATTCTATCGTATTTATGAACGAATTGCACTGCTTCGTAAAAATAAACACTGTGCCAAAGTCGCTTTTATCATATCGTAGAAAAAATACACTATTTTTTTTTTAAATTTAATATGTTTTCTTCCGTCCAATTTCAGTATTCAAATCAGTTAAATCGTGCAAAATAATATTTTAAAACAATGATAATCAAATGTGATACGTTGGTATAATATAATAACTTGTGTATTATATAATAAATAACTTTGATGAACCTGAATAAAACGATAAATCATATTTTACTTCGAAGCAACAACAAAAATTGCAATTCATCCAATCGGTCGCATAATGACCTAGCTTCGGGGCACCCATAAATCACGACGGACTCCTGGTAAATCCGTAAAGCAATGCTCGATCGTGAAGCAATAAATTTTGCACGTACCCAAGTGCATAACGTAATGACTTACAATAATGGCAATGGCAAATCGTTGTAGAACAAAAAAAAAAGAGAAAACAAACCACGATAAGATAAATGACCATCCATTATTCAGGAGAAAACGAAAACCTAGGAATGGATTTATCGCTCGGGCTCTGCTACTACTATTCGTTGTTGCATTTTTCAATTAGAAGAATTCGCATGTTTCCCAAATATTAGCACATCGCTGGAAAACATAAGCGCGCGCGTGTTTATGCATTTAGCAAATACCATTACATACGTAACAAAGGTCAAACATTAATCTTTTTTTTGAAGCGCTCCCGTTATTTATGCGTTTTGCAAATCTTAGACGAAACCTCAATGTTTTATTGATAAGTATAGTTGAATTCAAGATTACTTTAATAGTAATATTGATGATGATGATGCAACTTTGGTTGTTTTTACGTATTATCCTTGAGGGATGCAGATTATTACATCAGGTGTGAAGCTGAATGAAGTTAAAGAGTGTGTGTGTTTCATGTATGAAATGTGTGTATCGATCGATGATGGCTGGGGTGAGAAAGAGAGAGAGAGGAACGACGTCGGGTCGGGGGGTCATATGTAAGGGCGGTGCGTCGCGACGCCATCGACCTAGTTGCAAGTGCATCGAGCCATGGGAACGGACCCCCGCTCGATGCACATCCTCCTCCGTTCAGTGGCCCGACCCAGCCCAGTCGGTGCACAAAACTGGGACAAAACTCCTCTTCCCCATTCCCGTAGTAGTTGAAATCTCTGCGCACCGAATGTCCTAGAAACTCAATAAACCTTCCTTCTCGATGGACAACGTCCCTTCTTTTCTTCATTTTCCTTCTCCACTCGTGAATCACTGTTCTGTTCCTCCGATCCCCATCGGGTAAACGCAAATTAAATTGGGACACGAGTCGTCTTTCCTCTTCTCCCAGTCAATAATTTCAGACGATCCAATTAGACACCACAGTTTTCCATCCCTCGATAAACTTTGCAATTTGTCATAACAACAAATATTTCCTAAAAACAGCAAATAATCACAGTAGTGCTCGTATTCATTTGATTTCTAATAAAGTAATCGAAATTCTGCATTTTTCATTTCGTTAATGCAGAATTAACAATAAACATGCTTTCAATGCGAATTGAAAAAAAAAATGATGATTGATTCAATTAAATTTGCTGATCAAGACTGCATATGTAGTGAATACACTTTTTACTCATCGTTTCGATGACAATAATCTCATGGACGTCATCACCGTTGCGACAGAGATTTTGCTCTATTTCTGAGAGCTTCGAGCACATTTGGCATAACGACAAAGCAAAAAAAAAAAACGAAATGAATGGCGTGAAACTATAAGAATGACGAATTCAAAAGGAAACTCTCCGTCACTTATCAAATCTATTAGATGCGCAGCATCCGGATCCTACAACAATTCATTGCAAACACAACGTGAACAAATTGGTTAAATTTCTGCATCTGTTCACAAACATCAACTAAAAGATATACGCTTCATCTCTAAAATACATAAATATTAACATTCATAGATTATTAAACGCAGGATCTCACCTTTCCACAACATTCAAGCGTTTCGAAAGTTTTGCTGCGAGTTTTACATAGAATTTAATAAATATATTTAACGAATGAATGAAATATGGACTATAAAAACTAATTGGATATTAATGTTTCTGTAAACTAATTATACGAGAAACAACAAATTATTGCTGCTTAGAAATCCTAAATAGGTTATAATTTGAAAACAAAAGAAAAAAAAACAATAGAACAATTGAGTGAGATAGAAAAGAAACAAACAAAAAAAACACCTCAATTAATGCATGCGAATCCATAAACCATTATCAACTATTTTTAACTTAATTACAAGGAATGTGACCTCGGCATAATATGCATTAACATTTCCACTTGCAATTGGAAAAAAAAAAAACTAATAATAATTACATTAAATTAGAATAATAGAGATGGAGAGAAATAGCGACATAGCGACGTTAGTTAATTGCTTAATAACAAGAAAATGCGGCAGATCGTAATCGTTGAGACCACAAGTTTAATAATTAATTTTAGGTGTTTAATTAATCGTGGAGAACCAAAAATAGACATATCATAATCATTTGCGCGTCATCCAATTTAATTTTATGAAGTTGAAAAGATTCAATTGCTTTTTACCATATTCACTACATTGACAACCATTTCGAGTAAATCGTTCTAGTTTAAATGATTCATATTTATATGGGGCGAAATCGATGAAAATCTGTGAATCATCAGAGCGATGATGATAATGTGGAAAACGAAACGAATGAATCTGAGACGGCGACGACAGCGAAGTGGGCAGAAAGGCGTTTCTTTTTCTGGCGTTGCCGACTCATTACGAAATTGATATTTTTAATTGGGAAGATCAGGAGGAGGAGGAGAGAATTGGCTTGAAGCCGTCCGAAAGAATTTCCCTTGAATTGCCAGGGTTACGCAACCCGGGCGACGTACGTTTCCTGGTGCCCAAAGGGGACGCGCTCCAATTCTAAAATTAGTTCAAGTACAACACACTCTCGTATCGTCTCCCAAATACTCACGCCGCAATCGTCTGCATATCAACATTACACGATGACAACTACCAGAAGACGATGCTCAAAGTCTGGCGAGGGGAAAAAAGCTTTGAAGAAAACGAAACTAAACTGGATACGCGAGGGGGGGCAAAGTCCAAGTTGACTGGGGCGACTGCTCCCACGGGGTTAGTCACTATCCGTATAGCGTACAACACACGCAAAACGAACGGAGTTTGCGAAATTCCTGCGGCGTCGCGACGCTGCTCTCTCTCTCTCTATTCGCTCTCCATTCAGCTTCTCACTATAAATAAAATTTCAACGGAATTGCCATAAACAATAAACACGGCTCCTCATTCATGACCGACCAGCCCATTAGTCAAAGGTGGTATTTTTAAATCTCAGGTTCGCTCGAGGAAAGCACATCTCCTCATCACTATTACAGAAATCAAACTGGAAAAGAAAGCTCACTCTCTATTAATCTTTTCCACAATAGTGGAAGTGTGAATCCACACTTATATAAGGCAATGGCATTCCGATAATGTTTTTATCTGATTTAATCTTATTTAATTGAAATCGTGCGTGTGTATCTCAATTCGTTACACAAATACCAACAAAGTCTAGCCTAATTTAAAAAAAAAACGCACGTAATAGGTGATTTTCCGAATACGCAAACGAAGAATTGGTTCATTTCTCAAGTAGGTGGGCAGCGAATGCGTACAGTTAGTTAATCCGTCTTCTCGTAAAAGACGCTTAACTGCCGCACGACTACGACGACGTCGCGCCGCTTGACCTAGTGGAAGACGACAACACGAAAATAACTCTCTGCCCCGAATATCTTTTGAAACACACAAACGAACGGTTTATTTGCCACGTCTCCTCTTCTTTTCAGTCTCGAACGGCAATATTATGATTACGCAGAAACCAAAATATAAATACGCTAAAAACTGTCACTGTCTGATTTCCATTCGCTAATCCTCACACCTACACTTCATTCATCTTATCTTAAATCATAAACCATGCGTTACAACAAATAGAATGTAGACTTGAACATATTAATTACGCTTAATCAAAATAGAAACTTCATTAATCACGAGAAACCTGCAAATAAAAATGAAACGTTTAAGAGTTTACAATTTCAACAATTTTCCACTAAGTTTCCAAATAGTAGATTTAATTAATTCAATATCAATATTATGAATACAGTAGTGGCCATTCGGAATATATCGAGCGTTTGAAGATGATTCAGCTAACGTGATTCATATCGGATTATCAATAAACTAATAATCCAACTATATTCAAGCATACAAACAGATTGCTTATCCCGGATTAAAGCTAATCCAGCGGCAGTCGACAAATCAAACATGCACAATATTTACCTGGCATTCCAATTATTCTTTATGAATTTCGCAACTGCAACAAACTTATTGCGTAAAAATGATGTGGTAAAATAAATACCTATCAAGGAAACCCAACAAAAGCTCGAGGTTCCAAATGCAAACGAATACGAGATTTCAAATTGGAATCGACTGCCGAAAGAAAACACGTTCCTCCCGTTATCCAATTTCGTAATATGGAAATATCACGTGTGGAAAATGCACGTAGCACTTTGATTGGAACGGGATAGAAATAAAACGATTTGGCTGAAACAATCACGCGTTGCACTCTGCACGTTCATTTCCAATTAAAACGAATGCCACTTACTGCAACAGCAGCCGGAACATAATTATTCGATTCGATCCGTAATTAAAGCGAAGCGCAATTTGCATCGTCGAAACGAGATGAGATTGGCGGAAGGTACTCAGATTGCAATTTAAAGCAAAATATGGAATGACGTTGCTCGTGATATAAGATGATTGGACTCTGGTTGGAAATTTTGCTTGCTTGAAATCATATTTTTTCTCGCATTCGCATCATATATTTTTCGCTCGAGCAAATTAAGCAACTACGAAATATGTCCAATAAAAATAGACGTTGGACATCAATTAAAATCGACGGACAGATAGTTTCGTTATTGCATTTCGAGATGAGATCTGGAAGTAATTTATAATTAGAGCGATTAGATTATGATCACAATCAATATTTTGTACTATCGAACAAAGCACATTTTCCTTTTAAAATTTATGTGCAACATAAATAATAAACATACCTACTTTTAATTAAACATTTATACTATACTTGTAATATAGTTATCATAGATTTTCCATTAGAATTTGTTTAAGAGTTTTCATTCTTAAATGAATCAATTTACCATTTTTTCTGCATGAATGCAAATCTGGTTAAATCGAAAATTGCATTCGCTGGTAGATCCAGAGAGGTTCGATATTGTGAATGCATTGTAGTTTCCAATATCGAATTCTCCTCTCGGGAGCGATCTAAAAATAATGACTCCAAATAACAAGAAATTCGTCGATATAATCAAAACAAAGACGTAATTTCAATGGCACGGAGAGTGCGGCGGAATTCCTGGATCAGTTCGGAGTAGGCCAGTTTCCGCAAACGTAAACAGTTGATGTTACATAACAACAAGAGACGTTGGTATCAAGAGTGTCATCGCCTAAGAGTTTTGTTTCTAGACATGCAACGCCCATTTCGAAGATGAAGAAGAAGCGTGGGCGTACAGAAAGCAAGGCTTTGGCGAAGAAGTAGAAAATAGAATTATTTCTCTCTCTCTCTGTATGTGTTATGTCTATGTTTGCATCCTGTAGGTAGAGAGACCATGGCATAGCGTGGGATATTCAGACTCACCTGCTGCAGAGGACTATATTGATGTTCTCTGGCTGATCTAGTCTGCTGTAGTTGAAACTGTATACTCTTTTCCCTGCAACCGGCGCGAATTCTGAGCCCAAACCGTCGCTGCTTCCTCCTTCAATCCATTATAACTCCATGATTTTCCAATTGGAACGAGCTCTTGATTGGTGATGGGCACTCGGTATATAGTTTGGTGGGGCACCTCTTCAGCGACACTTGCTGCGATCAAGCGAGCCGCGATACCGGCCACATCCTCGTGTGTTCCGTGCACGAAACAATTATCGATAAATTAATAAACGCCAGCACCGACAAAACTAGACTGACACGAAAGTACACAATCACTAAAAAACACAATTTTGACATATGCACTCTGCCAGAGCCGCCGAGCTCAGCGCCCCCTACACCAGGTCATCTGCAGCAGCAGCAGTTCTACAATGACCTGCAGAGACATCTGTGCATCCACCGCCTCGAACTATCAATTTTTTTGAATTTTCCAATTTAAAGCCACAAGTTTTCAAAAGCAGCAACAATTAATTACAGTAAGCAGAAATGTTTAATGCACTTTACCAAAATCCAAAGCTGAAAAGAAACAGTTTTGACGTAATTGCGTTTACAAGAAGAGTTTTATTGATCATTGAATCTGAATATTTCATTAAACAATTTTCACAGAGGTGATGTCCGACAGTTCTATTTCGGAATCCAGTTCCCTTCCGTAGCAAGTCCATGTTCCTTGATCCTTGCTGGTGACGTTCTTCAGCAATAAGCCGCAATCTCCAAAGTCCAAACCGCGTCCAAAATAAACCATTCTTTCTCCAGATTTCCTCTCGCTCAAATGGTAGATTTTCATCCCACTGGGATCCACAAATCTGCACGACCGTAAAGGGTTCTCGTGTTTACACAAAATCTCCGGGGAATCACCGATCTCAACCTGAACATCGCTAAAAACTGCACTGAATTTCTTCTTGATTCGCACCTAAACGAAACGAAAGTTATTGAAATGTGTGCTGCACTTAATTCAAGCATTTACATCGACTTCGATAACATCATCATCGATGCTTCCGTACTTGGAAATGTGCGTAAGCGTAAGCAAATTGTAGTAAGCAGAAATGTTCAAATGCACTTTACAAAATATACCAAAATCCAAAGCTGAAAAGAAACAGTTTTGAGGTAATTGCGTTTACAAGAAGAGTTTTATTGATCATTGAATCTGAATATTTCATTAAACAATTTTCACAGAAGTGATGTCCGACAGTTCTCTTTCGGAATCCAGTTCCCTTCCGTAGCAAGTCCATGTTCCTTGATCCTTGCTGGTGACGTTCTTCAGCAAGAAGCCGCAATCTCCAAAGTCCAAACCGCGTCCAAAATAAACGATTCTTTCTCCAGATTTCCTCTCGCTCAAATGGTAGATTTTCTTCCCACTGGGATCCACAAATCTGCACGACCTTAAAGGGTTCTCGTGTTTACACAAAACCTCCGGGGAATCACCGATCTCAACCTGAACATCGCTAAAAACTGCACTGAACTTCTTCTTGATTCGCACCTAAACGAAACGAAAGTTATTGAAATGTGTGCTGCACTTAATTCAATCATTTACATCGACTTCGATAACATCATCATCGATGCTTCCGTACTTGGAAATGTGGCAATACCATTTTCCTATAACTTGATGATCTCGCTCCAAGAGTTTGCTACAGTTGCCCTGCGATAAACTCTTCACGTCGTCAATGTAATAATAGTTTTTTTGAGGTGATTCGATGTAGCAGTAATCGATGGAATACGGCACGATGCAGGATACTTCGTACGGTTTGTTCTCCTCTATAGCGGTTATTAACTTTTTGGGATATTCTGGAACTGAATTACGCTGTTACGATTGAAATAATCATGTGACGACTTACGAGTTGCATTCTTTACGGAGATGAAACCTCCGCTACCGTAGATCTTGCATTTCCACAGGCCAATTTCTTGCGGTTGGATCGGTAGAGCAAACTGCAACGAAACAATTTACAATAATAAGATTTGACGATTATTACATTACCTCTAATTGGCATGTGAAATCGGAGAGGTTCGTTCCCGCCGTCGTGTATCTGTCCGTTGCGGCGCCTTGTTTGATCGTGAACAGTTTATCTTCTGGTGAAATAAATTGGCAATACGTGGGCGGTTGCAGATTGTTGATGTCGTTGAAGACGAAGTCGTTCATGTGCTTGCATCCAACGATGCCGAGTCCATCCTTCTCCTTGTACCAAGTCTTTACCCATTCTCTTCCTGAAATACGTTTTTACTAAAGGTTGAAGGTTGAAGCAAGAGAAAATGTACTTATCAACTCGAGGACGAAATATTCTGTAACAGGCAGCATTCGTTGCATGATACCGACGTCGCAATGCCAAATCCCGATGTGCTCCATTCTCACTCTCTCCAAAAGATACGAGCAAGAATTTCCGCTGGAAACCTTCCTTCCGGACGGATCGTAAAGTATGCACGTCGTCTCGATTCTCGGTATCCCGCATTTCACCTCATACCTTTCACCAAGCGAAACCTTCTTCGTCTCGTTCCTCGGATTCGCTTTTTCTGCAAACGCTCGAAACTACAATAAACTCAATAGCTCAATCATCGAATTCTCTCACCAAAAAACGTCAACTTGAATGAATACTGCGAGTGACCAGACGATGCGTTCCTGTAAGCATGTAACGTGAAGAATCTGGGATCATCTTTCATCGAGTTGATCAGCTTGAAGCCGCACGTGTTTTTGCCTAAGCTGAAAATACGATTCTTCAAAACAGAATCATTCTAATCGCACGCAACTTCCAACATTAGATAGTTCATGGTGAAGTTATGTATTTGTTTTGAATACGTACGTGTATGGGAACCATCGACTTGGTGATGTCGATTGGTGAAATATCCGCATTCGTCTGAAACGAAAGGCCGCATCTCGTTAACGGCTCTTGATCATCGAATATTACGTAATTGACGAAGCTACCACCCGGTGCTATGAACACCGACGAATCCACGTAAAGTCTCCCTCCGCAGTCCGCAAATCGGATCAAATCATTTCCCAGCAACAGCAACACAATTAAGTTTACACATCTTAACATCGCGAATAGTTGATTATGCACTGGAACGACCAGCAATGTCATCGCGACTTGTTTATTCAAGCGAACGATAAGAGAAGTTATTTTGGGACTATTTTATATCAATAATATATTTGTAACATTATAATCATTGTAAATATTACAGGTTTTCAATTGCGTTGAAACGGTGAGTTGATTATGAAGAGAGTGTCGCTGTTCTCGCTTGACAAACTGGACCGATTCTCCTGCTCCACGTTTCTTCGCTCTCTTCTCTGCGTGTACCAGTAGTAAACGATAAGAATGATGATGACTAGTGCCGCAATGGAGATGCCCACAGGAACGCCGATGGATATTCCTCTTAGTATTTGATCTGAAAATGCTCGAGTTTAATCACACGGAATGTATAGCAAAAAGTGCATTGTACGGATAATTGTGAGTCTTATCTGGGAGCTGTAGATGTTCTCATCGTGAATCTTGCTGAAGCATTCCCAAACACCGTCGTGCTCCGCTTCGGCTTTTTCGATCCTCATCCCGCATTCTCCAACATGCAACCCTTTACCTTGGTACACAATGTTACCTTCGGTCTTCGTCTCCGATAGGAAATACGTTGCGCCTGCAGGACCCTTGCAGTAGCACGTATCGATGGGATTGTGACGTTTGAACAGAAACGTGACGCTGTCGCCTACAAGCACGTCCAGCTGTTTGTTGCTCGTTTCCAGCTCATTGGAAATCTCGACCTGCACTTGAAATCACCAGTACTTTCATTACTTTTCCAATCACTTGTTTCGTTTACCTCGGTGATGATCATGTCGTCTTCGATGTTGTCCGGATTCGATAGAAAACACGTCCAAACGCCCTTATCCTCTTCCTTGCCACTTTCGACTTTGTGTAAGCATTCACCTAAAGCGTTCGTACTCGTTGGGTCCATATTGTGTATGGTACCGTTGGGTTCTTTGATAAAGCAATTATCAATAGGATGAGGCACGGAGCACAGAATTTCGAACGGTTTTCCCAGATCGATCATTTTCTTGATACGTTTTCCGTAACTCTGCGATGCTCCACGCCTCGCTCTCGATGGCGGCCCAACGTCGATGAACTCGCCGATCTTATCGTTAAACTGGCACGACCATCGTCCGATTTCCGACTTCATTAGCGGCAGTTTCAGCTGCAAGTAAATTTAAATTTGCAAATCGTTAACTTATTGCCTGTTAATTTCGTACCTGGATCTGTGCAATTCCGCCTGCTAAATTACTTCCAATCGCCACGTACCTCTCCGAAGCAAAGGTATCCGTTAGCACGAAGATGCTTTTGTCCGGTTTCGTGAAAATGCATTTATCGTAGAATTCATTAAACACTGGTGTACTGCATCCGATCAGTCCGTATCCATCCATCTCTTTGTACCACATTCCTTGTACATTCACCTCTAAAACAATTCACATTAAGCAATTTAATTCACTTTCAACAACTTTCTGCTAAATGAACCCTTCAGTATGGTATTAAAATGTACGCGCATCGGCTTCATCGAATTCTTCAACGCGAATTCCACGGTCCATTGACCTACGTCTTCCATAGTAAGTCGTTCGATCTTAAACATGCACCTCTCGTCTTCAATCAACAATTTTCCGGAAGGTCTGTAAATTTTGCAAGATGTAGCGCGCTCAGACAATGGATAGATTGAATAGTGGTAATCGAATCGCTTGGTCAGGTCTATTTCATAGTTATCAATTGGATTATTTTTGGTTTCTGCACGCAAACAAAATTAAATATTATTCAACACTAATGGAGGCTTTTTTTTACTTTTGACTGTGACTTGGAAATCATGCGTGAACGTGACGGGCGGTTTCGAGGCGATCTTCGTGGTTACATTAAAAGCCAATTCCTTCGGATCGTTCAGAGATGCTCTCACCACTTTGAAACCACAAATTCCTCTGCCTATACCATACAATCTTCCATCGTAGAAGTCTTCCTGCGTATTGCAACAATTCAATTTTGAGTTACGATTATTTAAAGCAAATTTACCTGAATCGCAGAACTGGAGTGCACATTTATGCTCGCGGTTTTATTACCAATCACCAGGTCGCATCGCAGTATCGTTTCGTCCTTTCCGACGGTCACGTAATTGATGAAACTATCACCATCGTACGTCTCGATCGTAACTGCAAATCGATGGAAAGATTGAGAACAAATTTGTTGATATCTTCTACAAAGAAAATTGGTATACCTATAGGCTTGACATAGTATACAAATAAGACCAACCATTGCAGCGAATTCATGATACGAAATGTTTGCGATCCTGATAACAAGACTAAGTGAGCAGTCTGTAACAAAAATAAATACGAAAATACGATAATAAATGTTTGCAAAAAAAAAAAATTATCATATCAATTGAAATATTACATGATATGAAATAACGATTACATATTTCGATTGTAATAATATTGGATGGAAAAATTGCTGATAAAATTATATAAATTTGTTTGTTTGATTTGCCAGCGTATTTGCGCTTGAAACGTTCCAGTATCGTCATTGAATATTATTTACAATCATGATAATTTTCACGTTTCTTCTGTTGAACGTAGTTTCGATAAATGCATATTTAGAGAGCGATTTGCTCTCCCGAAATGTGTTGGTCAGTCTCGGCGGATCTTTCCTCAATCGATATGAAGCGGTGCAGATGCCGGAAAATAACATCTCTTCGTGCACGCTGATGTACTCAGTGGAAAGTAATGAAAATCTTTATTTTCCCATAGATATTATGTCCGAAAAGACGGTGACCGTGAGTATAATGAAGAAAAGAAAAAGTATCATCAAACACACGTATGTTATGTGTAATCGTTTCCTTAGGGTGATCACATTTTCGAAAATCGTCTGTACAGTCTTGGAAGAGGAATATGCGGGGTGAGATTGATGGACGTGCAGGCGTCGGATGAAAGGAGACGGATTTATTTGAATGCAGACATCGATGACTTTAAAAATTCCAAATATTTTACCATAAAAATACAAAGTGAGCTCAATTAAGAAAGCGATGAGATAAAAGTTTCTTTCTGTTTCGTTTCAGATTTGGATTTAGACGATAAAACGCTTATGGTAGCTTTGGGTGAAACATTTCCTATTAGTTTAGGTGATGATGGCCTGAAGCAGTTGTACGATCCAAACGGTGAACTCGTTGTAGAAACTGAAGATTCAGAATACAACATATCGGTGGTTCGGATGGAGCACGTCGGTCAATGGACCCTCAAGACTTTCTCAATATACAATCCAAAACCTTTTAGCTCCAATGTAACGCTTAAATTGAAACGTAAATCAATCAATGGACTCAAAATTGTCAATCTAATCATTGGAATTTGTATATTTTTAGATGGATTATCTGTGGATTCGTGGTACATGAAGGATAAAGGCTACGGACACGTTGGCTGCAAACTGAACAACTTTCCGAAGAAAGACATCAAGTATTGCCAAATGTTGTCGCCGGATAATGTTCTGTACACGATTTCATTGCACACGGCGACGGAGAGGTACACCACGGTCGGCACTCAGCTAGATCAAGACGATCCAATTTGTCAGATCGAAGTAACGAAGTGTTATTGAGAGAGACGTAAGTTTATGTTCAATTTGTTCAATTTTTCCAGTTTCCTTTACCTGCGACTGAACAGGAAATCGGCACATGGAAATGCACGATGCTCGATTACGGCAACTTCATCGACGTTGAACAGAAGACACGTAAGTAGATTATTATTATTGTTGTTTATGAACGAATGATTCTACAATTTGCGATGTATCTATTTCTTTTTCAAGCTCAACAACATTCCAATGAGCAAATTCAGTACATCGAGAACGATAAGTTGGAAATTTCCTGCACCGTTCCCTATCTGATCGAAGCGTGCCACATCGAATCGCCGTCCGGAAGAATCTTCAACATCGTCGACACAAAGTTGACAAACGGAATTTGTTTCATGGATATGGACGAAGTGGAATTGGGCACTTGGACTTGCCGCATCTCCAAACCGAGGACGAGCGAAAATCAGATAATCAAAGTGCACGTGAGCGAGAGAAGTGAAAACTTAACTTAATCGTATTGAAACGTAATAATTCGTTCAGGTCAAATCTATTTCGAAGGAAGCGTCGATCAGCTACGATCAGGATGGTGCGAGGAGGAACCATCCGTACAACATTATGTGCAACGCGGAGTATCCGTTGAATTACTGTTGGTTCGTTTCGCCCAGCGGCAAGACTTACCACGCGACGTCCGAGAAAAACGGGAAAGAGTTGGTGTACTTCGGAAGAGGTCTGTTGCACGGGGACTGCGGTATCACCATCATAAACGTGAACGATGAACACGCCGGTGAATGGAGTTGCCACATGCGGAAGATCAATGAGAACGATGAATTAATCTTGAAGGCAGACGTTTCGGTCCAGGGTGAAGACATGGACATGGTCAGCTCGGTGGGAGCACCGATTGGTATAGCTTTAGCTTTGTGCTTCTTCGTCGGACTCATCGGTTACGGACTGTACAAGAAACGACAGTATCCTTCGATCGACGATCAGACTGAGTTCAGGATGGACAGTACCATGCATATTTCGAATGCCAACAATTACACCAACAACGGTACATTCGATTAATATCAATAATCATAATCCAATGGAACGCAATATCTTTATCTCAATGAAATAATCATCCTGCAATCAAATGAGAGATGAATGTATAAAATAAAAATAATATTTAATCTCCGTCCAATTAGAATGTTTATGAAAATACTTGATTTAATTACGATTTGTTAATTTTATAATATCTAACAATGAAATATAGATTTTTTCCTTTCTGTGAAACTTTGTAATTGTAATTTTACCATCTGGTTATGAGTATATAAATACATATTTGTAAAAGATGCATTTTCTTTTGATCCCACATGTAAATATATATATAAATACATCGGGTGGATGGGTGTGTATGCGTGTGAGTTCATCCTTCCCTAAAATATATGAAGCAGCCCTTGCGTCGTCGCGTCGCGACGCCGCTCCGTCAGTTTAGGGCGCGGCATTGCGACGAGAGGTTTCACCAACAAGCAAAAAGGAAACACATCGTTGCGGTTCTCCTGCGTCCAGAGGAAATCCTTTGTTTTGTTCATCATTAAATGGAAATGGAATTGAAAGGAAAGGTGGCGTTGGTGACGGGCGCCGCGTCCGGCCACGGAAGAGAGTACTGCTTGGAACTCTTCAGACAAGGATGCAGCGTAAGTGGAAAAAAAAAACACTTATCCGTCTCCTCGTGCTCGAATACTAGCGAGCGTCGCTCCGGTGAAACGTTCACTATAATTAAGTTTTTGCGTCGTTCCTTTGGCAGATCTCCATTTGCGACATCAACACCGAAGCCGGCGAGGATCTGCTCCACGTGCTGGCCAAGCAGGATCGAGATCGCGTCATCTTCTGTCCCTGCGATGTCACGGATTATCCACAATTCGAAGGTAACATAATCAACACAAGAGCGTGCAACGTTGCATCCTTGAATCGTTTCCAAATTCGCAGAGGCCTTCCAGACGACCATCTCCAAGTTGGGCGGCGTCGACATCGTCATCAACAATGCTTCGGTGATGAACGACAGGCTGTGGGAGCTCGAGGTGGACGTAAATCTGGTGAGTTTCTTGCGAGTATTTTCGTTGCGCGACGTCATGACGAATACTATTAGGGTGCGATCACCCTTCCCCCATTCTTTCTTTTTCATCGCTTTCTTTTTTAGAATGGAGTCATTCGAGGCCTCCTGCTGGCCTTCCGGTTTTTAGGCAAGGATCGCGGTGGGCCGGGGGGAATCGTGGTGAACGCAGGTGCCAGCCCGACGATCAACCCCCTCATTTCGCTGCCCGTTTTCACGGCCACGAAGCAGGCCGTCGCGGCTATGACCCGTTGCTATGGTGATCAGTACCATGTAAACCTGACGGGCGTCAAGGTGATGGCCCTGTGCACGGCCCCGAAACCTGCCGTCATCACGGGGGATCCCCGCAAGCGACTGCTGAGCGGTGAATACGAGCAGGCCTGGCAAAGAGATATCTCCAACGCAATACCCATCAAGTAAGAGCACACAACAAATTCCTATTTAAACTCACTTACGTGCATAATCTCACAAGTACTTTACTAAAATAAGTTATAGTCGATGTATTGTCGTGTCCCAGGGTTAAGAAATCCTTGGACACCGTGGATTATCTCGTAGTTATGTCGTTGCGGAGTCTTAGAGG
>NW_017099832.1:16113-20969 GCF_001412225.1 Nicrophorus vespilloides
TCAAGTAGGACCATGTTCTTCGTTGGACCCTCTTACTAAGACTAAATTATATAATACAAAAATGTGTTCATTTTAAAAAGGGCTGCGTGGGAGAAAAAGGTTTGTCCTTGTGGAAAACACAAGCGTTTATATAATACAAAAATGTGTTCATTTCAAAAAGAGGTTTGAAATAGTAAAAGACACAACCGTTTCTTTATCTAAGTTATATGATCCTGCCCAAATATTTAGGGGCGAAAGAAGGCTGTTAAGTGGTGATGCAAAAGACGCAACTGTACGATTTAATATGTAACCGTCGTTTGGAATATTCCACAAGTTATTCTAAATAATCACGTACAAGTATCCGTTTGTATATTTGATGGATACGTTAANNNNACGACAGTATGACGCTTTTAAATACTCTGAAAAGAGATATAAACTACATAGATTACAAAATTAAAGTTTCTTTGGTAAATACGCATTTGCTGTTTGTGTTCTTTTCTAGATCCGAGCATGCCGCGAAAGCCCTGATCGACATAATCAAGAAGGCGCCGAGCGGAAGCAGCTGGCTGGTGGACAGCTCGAAGCCGCCGACGGAGATCAAAGTGTTCTTATAAGAAACGCACGCACGCATCAGTTAGAAGAGCAGGGCAGAGCGGATCGCATATATCAATCAATCAATCAATATTCTTGTATTCATTTCATATTCACGATTAATTTTAACCGATAAGTTTGCATAATGGACAGGTCGGAGAGTGCGAAGTTTTAATCCATTCGAGAGCAATAGGAGCACAATCAACCCTCCTCCTCCTTCTCCCTTTACCCGAAAAACACGTATTCCACGGTTGTGTAATCAGAAATAAAGATGATGATGATGATAGGCAGAGAACGTGAAGACAAGACATAGTCGTATTTAAAATTAAGGTGTTTAACGCTTATACAAGTTGCTTTAATGATCACATTATATATATATATATACAAGAACAAAACCAAAAATTTTAATGGAGTGTACTTAAACTGAGGATAGATTTTTATTATTTATTATTGAATTTCAATTAAATTGTATTTTTTCTATTTTTATTATCCTATAATGAATAATAAATATATAAGCTTTGTATATTTGCAGTTATTTTTTATTCTTCTTTTCTTTTACCTGAACGCAATACAATAATCATTATATAAAATGACTAAATGTGTTTTCAGTTTTGAAAATGATGTAGTCAAAGATTTAATGATTGGTTGGAGAATGAGTAAATTTACAGACGTTTATTTGATAACTCGATAATCTGCTTTTGGTTTCCAATGTACACATAAAATTCGTCCAGTTTCATGGAGAATGATCATAATTACAAATACTGCGCCTCGAGGACGGAGTTCTTCTCCCACGGAGAGAGTCTGACACTGAACAATCTGGAGCCTTCACACACCCAGACCGTTCCCGTGTCCGCAAACCTGATGAGATGAAGCGCCGCGGATCCGACTACATCGGCCGTCTGGTTCTTAGAATTCTTGATGTACTCCGCCAATTCGCCGCTCAGCTGATCGGTCATTCCCTGATTCTTGACGTTCTTGAAGAAATTGGTGCTGGTGATTCCGGTGCAGAGTGTGACCACCCGAATTCCTGACCTCTTGTAGTGAGACGCTGCTCCGAAGCTCCTGGAGAAACCGATGATGCCGTGGTAGGAGCAGCTCAAAGTGGGCGCAGACGGCATTGGAACCAGCCCTCCGATACCCGCCAAATTGATGACGATGCCACCTTTCCCGATTCCCTCTCTACCCACGTACCGATAGGAAAGCAACGTCGTTCGTATGGTGCCCACCTGAAGAGGAGATATACCAAAAGTTTAATACCTGATTTGCGTTCAAATTGTAAAGCCTCTTACGGTGTTCGTGACCAATTCAGATTCCCACTTCTTTCCATCGCAAATCGCCGCAGAGTTTATGACAATGTCGATGTTATCGTACGCCTCCTTGACAACTTTAAACGTTTCTATGCAAAGAAATCAATCTGTACGTAGAGAAAGGTATGAGGGTGAAACGCAACGTGCGAACCTTCTAGCTGCACCATGCAATTGGAATTGCTGTTGATGAACATCGCCCTGTTCTTCCCGTACGCATTGTTCAAGCAGGTGACGGCCTCCTTCCCGTTGCACGTCTGCAGACCCGTGATGGCAACCGCTTTCGCCCCGCACCTCAACAGATGATTGGCAATGGAGAATCCTATTCCTTCCGCTCCACCGGTGATCAAAGCCACCTTGCATCCCGGCTGCATGATCGGTTGCAAATTCGGACTTTCGCACAGATACAACTTGTATTAATTCAAAAACTTTGGCAAAAACTACACCACCAAGTTCTCACCATTTGTCGCCACTCTTCTTGCAGTTGCGCGCCGTGCCACGAAAATCCCTTCGAAACGTCCCATGGCAGCAGAAAATTCTGCAACAACAACAACAACATCATAAAATGGTACAGCTCGAAGCGTTCAGCTCATGGAAGGATACATACTTACGGCGCAGGAATTTCGTTGATATCCGAAACATGTTTGACTCACAGGTAATTTTTAACGGAACGGCACTTTCAGAAAAGATTCATGACGTTTCACCACAATTGTCGTTTGGCAGGTGATTCCTGCGATCCGCAATACGAGCGGCGGATGCGCCGGTTCCTTGGAAACGACGAATCCGGGGTGGGCGCAAACCGCTCACGAAAATGAACGCGAAGACGTCAGTTTTTTTGGAAGCAAAGTCAAAATTCCCGGTGTAACATGTTCCAAATCTGCAGATGCGCTATCCGCCGTTCGATCTTCAGAGGTCACAACCTCCTACACAGCAGAAACGTAAGCAACATTACATAGTTTTAATTTACGTTTTATTAACTAAAATATTAAAATATGATTACGTTTCATAGTATTCATTGGATTGTGATCCGTTCGTGGATAAGGTGGCCATGGTAACTGGAGGTGGCGGCGGGATTGGTCTGGAGATATGCAAGAGGTTGTTGAACGAAGGCTGCAGGGCCGTATCCATCGCTGATAAAGACGTGTGCAGAGGTGAGAGCGCGCTGAAGGAGATTGCGGAGATGTTCGGCAACGATAGGGCCATCTTCATAGAGTGCGACGTGACCAAGTCGGAGATGTTGGATTGTAAAGGTGAATGCTACATCGTCGGATCCGTTTAATCTCCGTTGCTTTAGGGGCCTTCAAGAACACGATACGCGCCTACGAAGGAGTGGACTTTGTGGTTAACAACGCCGGCATTCTGAACGACAGGAAATGGCAGTGCGAAATTGCAACTAACATTGTATATAACACATCATAATTGTAATGCTAACTAAATTCTAATCGATTTCCTCAAAGAACGGTTACGTGGTGGGCAGTCTGCTGGCTCTGCAGTACATGGCATGCAGCTGCAAAGGATGCGGTGGATATTTGATCAACGTTATATCGACGGACGCGATCGAGCCGAAGCCTGGATGTCCCATATACTCGATGACGCAGGCCGGAATCCTTGGTTTGACGAGGGCGTTGATCAACGGACGACACTACCAGAGGACCGGCGTCAAAGTGATCGGTCTGTGCACCGGGTTGACGGAGACGCAGCTGCTCGAAGACGCCGCCTGCGGCACCCTCAACGAGAAGTTCGCCGACGAGCTGCAGGATGATCTGGAAGAGGGCTGGATTCAGCCGCCAGCCGCCGTCGCCGAAGCCCTCATCCAAACCATCTGCAAGAAGAAAGCCGCAATTTACGTCGTCGACAACGGGCACAATCCGTTCGAAGTCAAATTTCCGACAATGGAAAAAATGGCGAATTGCGACTCAAAATGTTGAATGTGTGCAGTAAAATAAAATCAAATTAAAACAATTATTCACTTTTATCTTCGGAAAACTGGAAGTAAGGAAGGGAATCTTAATAAATGAAATATTTCTGCAAAAAACCTCAATCTAATTCACAACGCAGAATAGACTCAAATAGTCAAGAAAAGTTCATAAACATTTTACCTGCTTACAATTGAAATTGTGTGCAGTTAAATAAAATCAAATTAAAACAATTATTCACTTTTTATCTTCGGCAAACTGGAAGTGAGGAAGGTGATGGAAGGGAATCTTAATAAATTAAATATTTCTGCTAAAACTTCAATCTATTTCACGACGCAGAATAGACTCAAATAGTCAAGAAAAGTTCATAAACATTTTACCTGCTTACAATTGAAATTGTGTGCAGTTAAATAAAATTAAATCAAAACAATTATTCACTTTTTATCTTCAGCAAACTAGAAGTAAGGAAGGTGATGGAAGGGAATCTTAATAAATGAAATATTTCTGCAAAAAACCTCAATCTATTTCACGACGCAGAATAGACTCAAATAGTCAAGAAAAGTTCATAAACATTTTACCTGCTTACAATTGAAATTGTGTGCAGTAAAATAAAATCAAATTAAAACAATTATTCGCTTTTTATCTTCAGCAAACTGGAAGTAAGGAAGGCGATGGAAGGGAATCTTAATAAATTAAATATTTCTGCAAAAAAAACTCAATCTATTTCACGACGCAGAATAGACTCAAATAGTCAAGAAAAGTTCATAAACATTTTACCTGCTTACAATTAAAATTGTGTGCAGTAAAATAAAATCAAATTAAAACAATTATTCGCTTTTTATCTTCGGCAAACTGGAGGTAAGGAAGGTGATGGAAGGGAATCTTAATAAATGAAATATTTTTGCTAAAAACCTAATCTATTTCACGACGCAGAATAGACTCAAATAGTCAAGAAAAGTTCATAAACATTTTACCTGCTTACAATTGAAATTGTGTGCAGTTAAATTAAAACAATTATTCGCTTTTTATCTTCGGAAAACTGGAAGTGAGGAAGGTGATGGAAGGG
>NW_017099832.1:21072-21356 GCF_001412225.1 Nicrophorus vespilloides
AAATTGCAGTAAAATAAAATCAAATTAAAACAATTATTCGCTTTTTATCTTCGGAAAACTTTAAGTAATGAAGGTAACGGAAGGGAATCTTAATAAATGAAATATTTCTACAAAAACCCTCAATCTATTTCACGGCGCAGAATAGACTCAAATAGTCAAGACAAGTTCATAAACATTTTACCTGCTTACAATTGAAATTGTGTGCAGTGAAATAAAATCAAATTAAAACAATTATTCACTTTTTATCTTCAGCAAACTGGAAGTAAGGAAGGTAATGGAAGGGA
>NW_017099832.1:21405-46653 GCF_001412225.1 Nicrophorus vespilloides
CAAGAAAAGTTCATAAACATTTTACCTGCTTACAATTGAAATTGTGTGCAGTTAAATTAAATGAAAACAATTATTCGCTTTTTATCTTCGGAAAACTGGAAGTAAGGAAGGTAACGGAAGGGAAGGTTAATAAATGAAACATTTCTGCAAAAAACCTCAATCTATTTCACGACGCAGAATAGACTCAAATAGTCAAGACAAGTTCATAAACATTTTACCTGCTTACAATTGAAATTGTGTGCAGTAAAATTAAATTAAATCAAAACAATTATTCACTTTTTATCTTCGGCAAACTGGAAGTAAGGAAGGTAACAGAAGGGAAGGTTAATAAATTAAATATTTCTGCTAAAAACCTCAATCTATTTCACGACGCAGAATAGACTCAAATAGTCAAGAAAAGTTCATAAACATTTTACCTGCTTACATTTGAAATTGTGTGCAGTAAAATAAAATCAAATTAAAACAATTATTCGCTTTTTATCTTCGGAAAACTAGAAGTAAGGAAGGTAATGGAAGGGAAGGTTAATAAATAAAACATTTCTGCTAAAACCTCAATCTATTTCACGACGCAGAATAGACTCAAATAGTCAAGAAAAGTTCATAAACATTTTACCTGCTTACATTTGAAATTTCAATTAAAACAAAACATTTCCTCTGCTATAAAGAATACAGAGGGACAAAAAACAGTCGCAACATATTAAAAAACCTCTTCATATATGTATATACAATACAATTTGTGTTCAATTTACATAACAATATCACATTTTGATTAAAATTTAATGTTTTTGAATGGAGATTTATTTGTATACTTTGATGACCTCGGTGATTGTTGCCCTGCAGATGGGACATTTTCCAGTGTTGTCGTAGATTCCTTGCGTGTTGGCGCACTTATGGCACATGAACATGTGTCCGCATTTGTAGATCGCTGTGTCGATGGGATTATCGCAGCAGAGGGTGCACAGTATCTCGACCGTCGGCTGATTGTGTGCAGCAGGCACGAACGGTACGATCTCGTTGTTCAGCAATATCTTCCTCATGCAATCCTTCGCCGTGTGTCCGAATTCATTGCAGAACGTGCAGAAGACACGCAAACGTGGATTCTTCACGCAATACTTGGCCAAGTGACCGTTGAGTTTGCAGAAATAGCAACGCATGTGAGCAACGTACGCGTGAGGTAAGTGAAAATCCTCTTCGGCTAAAGCCAGATTGATGGCGCATTCGAGTGAGTCCGGCCTGTGCACGTTCAAATATTTCTTCAGCGGTTCTCTCAAACCGTTCGTGAAGACGTTTATGGCCTGAATTTTCAGCATAGACGACAGTTCGCGTAACACTTCCGCCGACTTATCGTAGGTGCACGAATGCAGCAGGTAGTTATAGATGATCGAGAATCTGTTCGCGTACATCGTCACGTTCTCGTTACATGTCTGACTGGAAGATATTAGAATGTACTGCCATTTGCTGATATCTGTCGGGGGCGTAAAAGCCTCTTCCAGTAGTTGCTTTAAATCATCCCAAGTGGAGACGTTGATGTTGCAGATCATCCAATGCAACCTGTCTTTGATTATTTTGAATAGTTCCTCGTGATTCTCCGGTTCAACTTGCGAGAACACCGACTCGCATTGCTCTGTGAACGAATACACTTCGTTCAAGCCCGTTCCTTCGAATTTCCCCACAAGGTATTCAGCATTCTCCAACGACAAGTACTTGATTTCTTGGTAAAAAGTCGCCATAGCTTACTTACTAACGATTTTAGATTACGTACAAAATCTATTATACAATATTTAATCTCCTTCGAAACTTCTCCGATCTCTCTATCCAAATCTAAAGAAAAATTTAACATTATTTTTTTTGTTATCCACTGCGATGATGACATTTTTCAAATAACATACATAAATTCTATTCACAAGAGTTCAAATATGCGACATTTACAGACAAAAAGCATACAACAGTCAACACTTATCTACGACCAGGAGAAACGTATTTTTTTTTATTCAAACATGTTTATTACAATCCGTCGAAAACCAACAACATTCGATTGATTTACTTACAATTCTTGAACGATACCCAGGTTCTCCGACTTACGAGGTGTCTTCGGCAGTTGTTTCTTCCTTCATTCCATCTCAACTATCTCCTTGTACTGCCAATTTGAACACAACACACGTGTCTAAAATAAAATGCAGAAAGCAGAAACTTCTTGCCTCTGAAGATCTACCAATAAATCGTACAAGATCCAATGGGAAGGGGAACAGCTTAAGAAAAAAAAAGGAAAATCATATCTCTTATCACTACAATTTAGTGCTAAAAGTCAAAAAGTAATTCCATTGCATCCCATTGTATTAAAGATTAGGAATGAAGAAGTATTTCGCCGTCTTTGATGGAACAAATTTAAATTGTGCGTATAATTTCGTTATGCAACTAAATTTACTGAAGGCACATAGGCAAACCTGATATCAGGATTATTGTGAAAAAAAACTCTATCATCTACATCTGTTTAAATAATATAATACATTCTGAAGTTTTTGCTTGTGAGCATCGTTAATTGCTGAATTTTGTATATTCAATTACATAAAAAAATAATTTAATTGGACTTTCAATTCAAATTGGACTTTAGACCATGCAACCAATCTTCCTTCGGATAGGCAAGCAAGGAAGCATTGACTATTTTTTGTTTTTTTTTTTTGAAAATTGTTCCATTTCTATACAAGATATTTAACATAGTTGATTTGCGAAATATAGAAAATAGTCAAATTTCTTGTAAAACTTTCACTACATGAAATGTTTGAAGATGAAACGTGTAAAAAGTCTCGTCGCTCAAGGAACAACAAGCCAATTAAAGGTCACCTTGATCGCACAAATATACTTGGAATTTGTGTTGATCGACACCGGTCGCGTATTTGAATTCAGAAATCATCAAATTTAACGTGTATTTACCTTTTACCGATCGTTACCATCTCAGAAAGGTGAGATTATTGAGACTTTCGTCTCTAATCACTGTGATTCCATTTATCTGTTATCACCTAATTGCACTATCAGCAAGACAACTTGTTTAATAATATTGATAGTCACAATCTGGACGATCTATATAAGTATGCATTTGTGTTATGAGTTTTGAACAGCAGACAGTCTTAATTGTTTCAGTCGAGCAGACAGGATGTGTGAGAAGGAAGGTCAAAAGTTTATCGGGAGGGGTACCCATAAGGGTAAAGGGATTGCTGTATTCACAAGCGGTGGTGACTCTCAGGTTAACTCTGTTTTATTTACTTTTAATGAGTATAATTTTATTTCTTGTTGTGTTTAGGGCATGAATGCTGCTGTTAGGGCTGTTGTCCGGATGGGTATTTACTTGGGATGTAAAGTTTACTTTATCAAGGAGGGCTATCAAGGTATCAATTAGAAACAATTCAATGTATTTGAAATTAGATTTATGAATTGCTCTGTGAAATTTTGTAAATTTAATTGCTTTCTTCTTAACAGGTATGGTGGATGGTGGAGAGAATATGGTTGAAGCTAATTGGTCTTCAGTCAGTTGCATCATCCACAAAGGAGGTACCATTATTGGTTCTGCTAGATGTCAAGATTTTAGGTAACATTTGAACATTGCTGGATTGATATATGTTCAATTAGATTAATTGAGATGGATTTTTTTTGTGATTTATTAGGGAGCGTCAAGGTAGATTGAAAGCGGCTAAGAATCTGGTGGATCGTGGTATCACCAATCTGGTGGTCATAGGAGGCGACGGTAGTTTGACTGGAGCTGATCTCTTCAGACAGGAGTGGTCCAGCCTTCTGGATGAGCTTCTGGCGATGAAACAGATCAACGCCGAGCAACGACAAAAGTATCGTTCTTTGCACATCGCCGGAATGGTCGGATCCATTGACAACGACTTCTGCGGAACGGACATGACCATTGGAACGGACAGCGCTTTGCACCGCATCATCGAAGCCATAGATGCCATCGTCTGCACGGCGTACTCTCACCAGAGGACGTTCATCATGGAGGTCATGGGCAGGCATTGCGGGTGAGTCCGAGAATCATCGTCCATCCATTCATTCATCCTTTCGAAATTGTTACTTATGATTTGCCTCACGATTCAGGTATTTGTCGGTTGTTGCCGCTTTAACTAGTGAAGCTGATTTTGTCTTTTGCCCGGAATCGCCGCCGCCTGAGGATTGGCAAAAGCGGCTGTGCGATAAACTGGAGCAGGTATATTAAGTGTTTGCTTTGCTTTGTTTTCATTTCTAATTTCCTATTTAACACTATCCATGCACGAAATAATTAATCAAATAAACTTACGAAAAAGATTAATGATTTTTTTTTTGAATTCTTGCATGGATTAGTTAAATGGGATTTCATTATGCTTTATGTGCGTTTTATTTGATTTGCATTTGAGCCCGAAATTATATATTTAATTTTAATACGCTTTGGTGCGAGAAGAGATTTTCTTCACCTGTGCTAAACTTTTGGGGAAAACATCAAACATCACTTATTGTTATAATTTAATGCATACGTTTTTCTCATTGTGGATATTTGTGTTGGTCTTCGATAAAGAAAATGCGAGATGAAATTGTTGCAGTTACCTGGCATTGGTAGCGGCTGGTGCCAGCGAGGCTGATTATGTTTTTATCCCGGAGGATCCAGCGCCTCTCGATTGGCAAGTAAAAATGTGCAAGAAGTTGAGCCAGGTACATTTTCTCTTACCTATGGATTAAATAAAACGCACATATTTCTTGAAAAAGTATGTGAATTCCGGACTGTCCAATATCATATTCAAGATTGAAACTCAATATTTTTGGAATCGTTTACATTTAAATATTCATTCGTCTCTTGTATTTGGTCAGATCGGAAATTTGTTCGTCTCTTCAATGCTTAATTAAATATTTGATCGGTTGTTAGGAACGTAACTCTGGGCAACGATTGAACATCATCATAGTATCTGAGGGGGCAACGGATAGGAACGGTCAGCCAATAACGGCGGAGCAAGTGAAGAAGGTCATCGTTGATAACTTGAACCAAGATACCAGAGTAACGGTGTTGGGTCACGTGCAAAGAGGTGGAAGTCCATCTGCGTTCGACAGGATTTTGGGCTGCAGGATGGGAGCCGAAGCGGTGATGGCTCTCATGGAGGCCGACGACAACACCGAGCCTTGCGTCGTGACTTTGGATGGGAACCAGGCAATCCGATTACCGTTGATGGAATGCGTCAAGAAAACCAAGGCTGTGGCAGACGTAATAAACTTGAAACATCAAATGAATCAATTGAGTGATCGATTGTTTCGTTTCAGGCCATGCACAGCAAGAACTTCGAACTTGCAGTGGAGCTTCGTGGAAAATCGTTCGCTCGTAATTTGGAGACGTACAAGCTTTTGACGCGTCTGCAACCACCCAACCGCCTGGTTGATTATGTGATCGTTCAGAATAGTTACAATTACGGCGTCGTGTGTGTCGGAGCGCCGGCGTGCGGCATGAACGCAACGGTTCGTTCTTTCGTGAGAAACGCCATCTATAGGGGCGACACCGTCTTCGGAATCAACGATGGAATCGATGGTTTGATCGCCGGTAATCTGAAGAAGTTGGATTGGTCCGATGTGACAGGATGGGTGGCCGCGGGCGGAGCCTATTTGGGAACGAAACGGAATCTACCAGGAACAAGGGTCAATTTGATCGCCAACAAATTAAAGGAGTTCAATATACACGCTCTGCTGATCATTGGTAATTATTTTTGATAATGAAAACATGTGTAAATTGATTGATGCGATGCGCAGGAGGGTTCGAGGCCTATCAGGCAGGATTGCAGCTGACTGAAGGAAAGGAGGAGTTCAAAGAGCTGCGTATTCCCATCGTCGTCATCCCGAGTACCATCAGCAACAACGTCCCTGGAACAGAGTTTTCATTGGGATGCGACACGGCTCTCAACGAGATCACCGAGATTTGCGACAGGATCCGCCAGTCGGCTCAGGGCACGAAGAGGCGTGTCTTTGTGATCGAAACTATGGGCGGGTACTGCGGTTACCTAGCAACACTAGCAGGTGATCATATAACTAATTTAGTTAACTTGTTGTATAATTAACAAAAAAAAAATAACTTCAGGTTTGGCTGGTGGTGCGGACGCTGCGTATATTTTCGAAGAAAAGTTCAGTATTAAGGATTTGCAGCAGGACGTGTATCATATGGCAACGAAGATGAGCGAGGGCGTGCAACGCGGATTGATATTGCGTAACGAGAAGGCTTCGGAGAACTACAACACTGATTTCATATACAGGTTGTATTCGGAGGAGGGTAAGGGTCTGTTCAGCGCCAGGATGAACGTTTTGGGGCACATGCAGCAGGGCGGTTCTCCGACACCCTTCGATCGCAACATGGGCACGAAGATGGCCTCGAAAGCTGTGGAATGGATCGCGGATTGCATCCAGAGGAGCAAGACGGATAAGGGAATCGAAGCGATGTCGGCGGACACCAGCGTCCTTCTCGGCATCGTCCGCAGACAATACAAATTCACTCCGCTTGCCGAATTGAAAGAGGAGACCGATTTCGAGTACGACGCAAACGTGGATATCACTTAAACAACGATGATTCATGTTCTTGATTTTTCAGACACCGCATCGCCAAAGAGCAGTGGTGGCTTAAGCTGAGACCGCTGCTGCGAATTCTCGCCAAACACGATTCCGTTTACGAGGAGGAAGGCGGCATGTACATTTCGGTGGAGGAGAACGCCAGCGAGAATTAGAAGAACCTGAACGTGTTCAATATTATTATTATATATATATATGTAATTGTGATGTATCAAAAGAAATTATTTAGATGTGATTGGTAAATGCAGAAGTGTCTTCTTTGCGTCCTTATCTCTAAACCTCTCAAGACGTCCCTACCCAATGGCGCTTTCTTCTTTTCAGCACTGTAACAAAGTTGCGGATAATGCGTTCTCTGGGTGCGTTTCATGTATTGCTCAGGAACGGTCACGACCATACAGCCGAATACTGAAAATACAATATATATAAAGGACTAAATCTATATCATCAACACTAATAATCAATCACCAGGCGCGGACGACGCCTTCGGAGCCATTACTAAAGTTACGCTTTAAATTTTGACAGATCAAAAAAAGTATAAACTTCTAGATTTTTACGATATTCATAATACAGTCAACCCTCCTATAACGCGGTACTCTCAGAACGCGGTTTCCATATAACGCGGAGCTGAAATTGCGACAGCCCTCCTATAACGCGGTACTCTTACAGCGCGGTTTCCGTTCAACAGCTTCCCATAATGATAATAAATCGTTCTTCAACTCCCCGTGTAATGAAAAACATTAATAAGACCCAATTGCCTGTATTCTGGCGATCTAATAAGAAAGCTTGGATGACTCAAGATTTATTTAAGGATTGGTTTTATAATTGTTTTATCCCGGCAGTGGAAACCTATACGATGGAAAAAAAATTGTATTTCAAAATTTTATTGGTTCTTGATAACGCCGGTTGCCACAACATAGAACTGGATCATTCAAATGTAAAAATTGTCTTCCTTCCTCCTAACTGCACGTCATTAATACAATCTTTGGACCAATGATTCATTCAAACTTTAAAAATGTACTACACACGCCAACTTTTCCAAACCAGATTAGAAAACAGTGAAAATAAAACCCTTACTCAAGTGTGGATGGAATTTTCTATTTTAGATAGTATTAGGCTTGCGCAGAAATTAAACCATCAACGCTTAATTCGTGTTGGAAACCTCTTTTACCTCAAATGGTTCAAGCAATACAACATGATTCTACAATTTCACTTCCAGTTACAGAAATAGTAAACATTGCTTCTCGTTTAAGCGATGAAGAATTTGCAGTAAACCATCAGGATGTAAGAGAACTAGTACTCGGGGAAGAAACTTTAGATGAGGAAGAACTGATGGAATTAATTGATGCATTCACCTCAAATGCATTAGTAAACGAAAATAAGGAAAACGAATGGGTGGCAAATCTCGATTTACAAGATGTGAAAAAAGGGCTAAAGAATTAGAACTTCATTTCATTCAAACTGATCGTTCAGCGGTTAAAAGAGAGTTAAGAAATTGCTTAACTCCCTATAGAAAGGTTTTAGTGGAGTTAGAAAAAAAAGCTACAATCGAAAACCAATGTGAAGATGAACTAAGTGATGAAAACATTTTGCCCATTAAAAGAAGACGAGTTAGGCAACTCATATCTCATTGAGTGTTGAAAGATTACATAATTTTACAAAAGTCTTCATTGTTTTTTGTTGAAAAACAGTCTTTTAGTTTAGTTCTTGTTTCATTTTGTTTTATCAATCCTTATATGAACTCTTCAATTAAATTCAATAAAAATAATTTATAATTTATCTTGTCTTTTGTATTTATTGGTTTCCATATAACGCGGTACGAATGATGTTATTTGTACTAATTCAGAGTTTCTTATAGCGCGGTTTCCATATAACGCGGAAACGCACTCACCGCGTTATAGAAGGGTTGACTAATTCCAAAAGCGTTGCAGCTCGCAAAATTGAATCAATTTCATTAACATTAGTATGAAATAAAGGATAACAAACAAAAATAATTGAACAGAAGAGAGAGAGAGAGAAAGGGAGGATTAACAAAACTTGTAATTTATTTATCAATCTCACGTACAACTGAACATTATTTCACTGGATCTAGAACACAGGATTCACACATCAGGCACTTAACAGTCAAATTCGTAACAAACAACTTTGTAAATAGAAGCCTCAAAACTTCATCATCAATTTATTAAATCTCGACCTGCTTTCTGAACAACCATTAAAGAAAACTGCTTCGCAAAAAGCTTGACCGCTCTCATCAAGAACAACTGTACGTCAATGCAGTACAATCATTAATCGTTAATATTATTATTAATATTAAATTATTCGTTAGAATTTGCTTGTAAATCGTAAGTTTTATTAAAGCTACAAACATTTATGTATATATAATAATAATAACATTTTGTTCTTTTGTATCATTAAATATATAAAATTATTTGGTAAAGTATTTGAATTACATTTCATTCAACGTCCCCATAAAATATCGTTTTGGAATACAAAAAAAAAATCTCCGTGCGCTTCATCACATCCCTTCTTTTTCCCCTAATTTATTCATTGAAACAATCCAAACCATTCTAAATCTTCGAAAAAGAAAAAAACACAATTCTTGTAGACCCAAATATATACTTCATTCGAGATGAACAAAAAAACATTAAGAATATAGTCTTCTTTTGTGTTTAAAATATCGCAAATTCTGCGCAAAGTTTATTTGCAAGTTGTTGCTTTTTTCTTTTCTTTTAACAATCGTTTAAATACAAATAAAATGATTTGTTGTAAATAATAACCTTTGCGCGGAATTTTCGCTGGAAAATGAAAAAGGAACACAAAGTGTAATCAATCATTAAATAATTCTTGTTCAAGCACAGCGCGTTTTTGCTCTTTCTTCTCTTTGAATTTGTCGTCACAAATATGTATATAAATAATATTTCATATTAATAACAAATTATATAAATATAAATATTAAGCTTCAACAGATAGAGAAAAGAAAACTGTGAAGGAGAAAGGTGAAAAACATGAACTAATATAATACATTGAAATGGAAAATAAAATAAATATATAATATATAAAATAATAACATCGATATATAATATAATAAGTAAATAATTAAACAGACAAAAAAATAATAATTAATTGTTATTTGATTGTGTATCATGTGTAAAATAAAATATATCGTAACTTAAACTTAACTAAATCCTCGAAGTTTTAATAAATTGTGTACATTTATAGTATATAATATAATTTTTTTTGTTTTGTTAAATTAATTAGCGCTTCTTTCTTTATTAATTAAGTGTACCTCACTCGAAATGGTTATATCAGCGTTTCAAATCTTCATCTCGTTCCTCCGTCCTACCTTAAAGTAGCTGCAGCTGTGTAAGTGCTGTGTGTTTGCTTAGCCAATCAATATCTGTCGTCTTATAGTATCCTTAGATTCTTATCGGTGTACGGATTCTGGATGTAGGACCTGAAGAAAACGGGAAAAGACATTAATTTTCGTCGGTGATCTTGCACTAAATCAGCGGCCGAAAAAGAAATATTTAGAAGAGAAAAAAAATGCATGCAGGAATAAAGTGAAACGCAAAATTCGTAAAAACTGCAGGAATGAGGACGTGGCCCTCTTCTCTACGTGCAAATCAATAATTAGTGTTAACGAAATCTTAGCATTAGATTTATTGGAATTTAAGTTATTTGGAAATCTCTAAGTCAAAATCTCATTCAATTAATCAATATTATAAATGAAGAATAAACTTTTTCTTTTGTAAAAATTGCGTTTATAAAATAAAAGACGATTTGTTTGTATTGGAAGATGTCTTCATTGGATCGTCGTGAAAGCGATTCTGAAGCAGCGGTAATACAATTAAAACATGAACCGTGTAGTTTCGGCGTTTCATGCATCACCATAAGAAATTTGATGGTAACAAAAAGGAGATAAAAAGAAAACGCACACACAGAGAAAATACACACGGACAAAAAATGTAATAATTCGCACGCTCTAAATGTTTCCTTACCGCATTTTTATTCGCTCAGAACGGGCAGTAGAGACCCATAAAAAGAAACAAACTTATTAGATACGAATGATCGGGGGTGTTGTGATTCGTGAATGTTCGTAGGTGAAGAAGAACAATAATAATAATAAGTTAAGATAGAAAATAATAAAGAGTAAAGGAATAAAAGAAATGTAGACATGGAAATTGTGCAATAAAATATTACAACTTTCACAAAAAAAAAAACAGAACGAACATCTATATATATATATACACACACACAGAGAGTTTTTTTTGTTTGTTTGTTAGAAAAGGGGTTTCTTTGTATATAGGTTATAGAGTGTGGTTCAACTTACTTAAAACGCTTTTCCAATTTCAATTTCAGTGATCAATAATTGAGAAGAAAGAAAAATTGTAAATAAATTTTCATAATAATGTCCAGATCGTTGTGTAAAAAGATATGTATCATCATCGTTATTAAAGTGCACAATTTGTAATTCATATTTATATGAAATGTTTCGGTTATTGGTTCGAGCCAATGTTGATACTTACAACTCTATGTTGTGGATCGTCGACGTCGGGCAGTTGTCGTTCACCTTGACGTGGCAGTGTTTGTGGCATTTCAGAAGGCAATCGCGGCATTCGTAGCCCTGCTTTCCCAGCCTTCTGGCCAAGCTCTTTGCGCAAACCTGACACACAGTTCCTCTGCAAAATTAATAGAAATTTCAAGTTATTGAATAAAGTGGTTGTAGTTGAACGGAAATTGTATGTACCCGACTAAATGTTTCGCGATGAACGTGTGGTCATTGAATATGTGCAGCTTCGTGCCCTTTTTCCTCCACTTGGACTTTTGCGCGAGAGACAGCGGCACCAAATAGTGCTTCTTGATTCCGTTCTCGAGCGTCTCCAGCACCAGAGTACTGGCTTCGTTGATGTACGTCCTCGTCGACGCGCTGCTCATCCCCGAAGCCTCGCTGATGCTGGACCTTCGAGAGTTCTCCAAATCGTTCCTCCCCGGCAAACCCAATCTGTAATCTGCAAACAAAAACGATAAATTAGATTGCGAGAAGACGCGGATGATATTTTGAAACTGACTGTCCTCCGTTCTGGATCGATCGGCCGAGATGGATCTGTTCAACGAGTCATCCCTTCCGTTCAGATCCTCGCCGGGTCCTGCGGACTTCGACCTTCCCTTCGACCGCCCCAGACGTCTCTTGATCGTCCCGAAGAAGTCTCTCCTCTTTCTGGCGCGACCCCGGTAATCCGGAATCTCCCCAGTCAGCTGCGGCTGAAGAGTGTTACCGCCGCTGTGATCACCGTCAGCCGGCTAAAAAACGAGCACAAATCAAAAAAAAAAACACAAACAAACAAAAACGAAAATCTTAAAAATAAAGAAGATGTTATCGAAAGAAGAAATCGTGGACAGATAGATTGAGTGTGTGTAATAACAACAGCTACCTGGGCTCCTCCGTTCACCGCTGGCGCTGGTGGTGTCTCATCACCGTTTTCGCCAACGCTAATACCATTTCCGTTGGTCGTCTCGCTTACAACTGTCGTTTGCTTTTCCGCTTCCGTTTCCGGATGGGATTCGGTTTTCTCTGCGTCGCGCACCGATTCCACCTGCTCCTCCTCATCGTCGACGCAAGGCTTTTCCAAACGCTCGATCTCTTTCCAGGTGCCCTCGCTCAGCTCAACCTGTGTTAGTCGAAACCAAAACGAAACAAAAAAACAAAAACAAACAAAACACTCGCTGCATTAGTATAATCTACATATTAAGGCTAAATAAGCATATTTTTTTTTTTAAAGAAAACAACTTAAATGATCAAGTGAATAATGATTATTCTCAAATAAACAAATGGAAATTGTAAATACCTTGACTAGCCTTTGGGATGGTTGCTGAAAAAGGTAAATTTAAAATTAGGATCTTTACAATAATCATTGAATTTTGTATTTGAAACACTTACTCTTTGAACGCTGTGGACGATTAACGTGTTTTTGTTCATGGCAGGTGATCTGCTAGCTACGCCCATTGCGTGGTTACCATTCATCAGAGACTCTGCAAATGAAAACAATAGTTCTTGTTGTTGCTGTTAATTGTTTGCGTGAAATGCTGACCGTTGTGGATGGCAGTCGTGGGGGACAGATTTCCACTCTTCAACGTTTCTTTGATCTTGTAAGGTTGATGTCCGTCGGTGAGGTTGGGCATGTCGGCGCCTTCGATGAACATGAACTGGAAAAGATCGCAACGATTTTAATTTTCTAGCTATTAGTTTCCATTTGTAAAATGTTTGTTACCTCCACTGTTAAAGTTCCGCTGATCTGATCGCTCTCGTAGGGTCGACTCTGCAACGATATGATCTGTCTCTGAGACGGATTGATCAGCAGTTCTTCGACTCCCACGATGCCCAAGCCCAAGAATTTGTGCGGGCTGACGCCGTGATCGTACACCTCGAACAGCAATTCCGCGGTGTTTGATGTAACATCGCTGCAATAATATTTTGAAATATGTATTGAATTGTATGTAATGATTTCATTGATTAGTACAATAGGAAGTGTTCGTCCCACGCCGGGCAATCGGTGTTCTTCTGCACGTGGGTCTGGTTCTTCTGCGACGGTTCGTCCATTTCGACCACGCAGTAGGGCTCTTTGCAGCCACCGGTCGCCCCAAGTTGCGTCGCCTTCACCACCTTCACCAACAGCCTCTTCTCACGTTCGCCGCCCTCCGAACCACGGATCGGCGTCGAAGTGTAAGCATTTGTCTAAACGAACACATTTCAACAATTATTATAACGAACAATATCGATGATGGATGGATGTTACATACTTGATTATCGTAATGCATCACGTGCGGTCGGCCAGGTGGGTCGACATTCCTCACCAGCCTCGGGCATGATGGATAGGCAGCTAAATTTAAATGCACCTCGGTGCTCCTCAACGCGTTCGCGATTATCTCACTGTAAACAGTACATACATTCAATCTACTTACCACACACATTAATATGCTTCAAAGTAAATGTTTAGCTCGCTGCCAGAGTGTTTACATTCCATTTAATATCGCCGGACGACACATTGTAACCATAAAATAATACGCAAGAACAAAGTTATTTTCAGCTAACTCTCAATATTTGCAAGTTGACCATATCATCGGACTCAGCAGAAAAAAACAACAACAATCTTGGCAGCAACTAACTAGATGCTGTTGTGGACATATCACCAAAGAGATGCTTCCAAATTGACAATCATTCATTCAATAAATCATCATCATCATCACCAAGGAGACACGACGTGATATACGTACGTGATCAATTTTTCAGCTAACTCTCAACATTAGCAAGTTAACCATATCATCGGACTCAGCAGAAAAAACAACAACAATCTTGGCAGCAACTAACTAGATGCTGTTGTGGGCATATCACCAAGGAGATGCGTCCAAATTGACAATCATTCATTCACTAAATCATCATCATCACCAAGGAGACACCACGCGATATACGTACGTGATCAATTCCTGCAGCTAACTCTCAACATTAGCAAGTTGACCATATCACTCAGCAGAAAAAACAACAACAATCTTGGCAGCAACTAACTTGATGCTGTTGTGGACATATCACCAAGAAGATGCTTCCAAATTGACAATCATTCATTCACTAAATCATCATCATCACCAAGGAGACACGACGCGATATACGTACGTGATCAATTCCTGCAGCTGCGTCTCGTCCAGGTTGTTCTTGATGTTACCCACCGGCGCGAGACCGATCTTGACTTCCGGCCATCCGTCGCATTTGACGTCCGCCTGCAGTTTCTCCGACACGCAGAAGATGTTGAGGCGAGCGCGGAATCTGTTCAGGTTCACTCTGTAGTGCGACGTCTCCATTTTCTCTCCCTTCAGCCGGAAACATTTCAATTGGAAAGCGGGCGTCGCTTCGCAATCGCACGTTATGGTCTGCAAAAAAAAAAATGGAACAATTGTACAATTCAATTCAATTCGTTTTTATGTTTCTTTTTTTGTTGTTGTTTACTATTTATTTTGTTCTCTTCCGTTGTCACTTTCATAACCGATCACACAATAGCGAACGAAAGTTACGCAAAACATTCCCATTTCCCACAAATCTCGTCATTTGCTGCTAATAAAGCTGCAACTAATTGGAGAATAAAAAGTTTTACGTATTGTGCAAGCTTTATTGTATGCGGTTTTTCAACTCTAACAACGAATCGCAAAACATGCACAAGATACTCTTCAATGAATATACACTCATCCTATTCCCTACTTATTTAGCTTTCATTTACAAAAGATACAATTATTTCATTATTGTCGAGATGTAGATGAAAATATAACTTTATGTAAGATTAAAATTTAGCTTATTTGAAATTGCGTCCTCATTACTCTCTGATTTCATTTCATTCCTTAAAGTTCAATTTTGACCGCTCCGATTTTCTAATGTCGCAACCAAAATAAGAATCGAGGACACAGCCATATGCTACACATACGAAATTACAAACTAAAAATATTGAATTCGCAGTGAAGAATCTAAACAAAATTAACTTAAAGTCACGACGAACGGAGAGAGAACGTTACCTCCTTCAACTTATTATATCATCGAATAATTTTCTGAAAATACCGCATTCTTTTTTGGCGCGAAGCGCGCATTGTTTTTGGCCGAATAATCGCGATTACGTAACCGACGGTAAACAAAGGTCATCGGAGTCGAGTCGAATATCAGTCGAATCACAAAGCCACAAACACACAATAGCTACAAGAAACGTTTCAATTGAATCTAAATAAACGGTTTATGATGTAATCTCGATGATCTAATTCGAGAAAGGAAATCCTTGTAACCAAATTTATAAAAAAAAAATATAAAATAAATAAATGTGTAAATGTTTATGCCATTCATTATTTTTTTTTTTTGATTTGGGTTAAATGTCAGTAATCTGCGTTCGTTACACACGAAAATAGAATGTGAAACGAGACGAGAAGAGTAGATGTTTTTTCTCGAAAGAAAAGATGTGAAATAATCGATGGAAACCCAAACAAAACACATACACAAACGAAAAGAACTGGCGTGTCCTAATTTAAGGAATGACCAGTGTTGCATGCTAAGTCTGTTTGTGCTATCTCTTTTAGTAGGCGCAATTAGCATAATCATTGACCTGTAAACCGATTACGGCATTGCCTATTTATAGGAATGTCATCATCATCATCGTCGTCGTCTTCATCAACATAAACATAATGATGATCATCTGCTTACCACGTCGTCGTTTGTCGCGCATTCCGAGAAGACGTTGGTCAACGATGGCGGATGAGTCTCCGGCAGGATCCGAACGAATTCGACCCCGATGCCCTCCTGCAAAAGAAATTAGAAACATTAGAGAAATAACTCGTTTAATTTCGCGCACATGTTTTTCGAACGTATTCGTCGATACCTTGGGTTTAAGGGTCACGGTCACAACGCCAATGTAGTTAATAGTAATAATGTATAGGATCCATTAAAAGCTCAATTCGTTTGATTTGTTTTTTTGCATGCGATGCACGCAATTAACAGAAAGGACAAAGAGGAATTTGTTTATATTCAGTTGCGTCGCACGATCCAAACAAGTTTTAATATTGAAATTGAATGCACTTGTCGTGCAAACGAAATGCCCTTTGGAATTTGCACACGTTCATGCAAACGCACAGAGAGAAAATCGACGTGTTTCAATTGTGTTCATTAAAAGCTTCGCAATCAAAGTAAATTGTTTATGTTTAACCCATTTTATAATTAATTATATGACATTGAATACAAACAAACCGTAATTAGACTCGTTAATTAATATAATTATCATCAAAAATTACGTAAATTCGTGTCTTGTTAAATTAAGAAAATACAAATTTCTAATCAAATTAAATAGAAAATGTTTTTATAGTTAATCAGTGATATTCTAAGAATTTATAAATTAGATAAAATTTGATGTTTAGAGTTACACAAATAATCATAAATTTATTTTTCTAAAACTCATTTTTTATAATAAATTGATAAAGATTTGTAAATTAGATAAGTGAAATTCATCAAAGAATTACATAAAAATGATAACTTTAGATTCCTAAGAGCAGAAATTCACAGTTGAAGTCTCAAAAAGTCATCCAAAAATTTTCTTAAATGCGTTTTTCTCAAATAGAGGAAATAATCAATGTAAATTGATTTAAACCCATAAAATCATCAAAAATTGTATGAATATTTATATTTTTGTCAAATCTAGAAAGTAAATTGTAGATTTCAGCATAATTATATTTGATTAAGAATTAAAAAGGAATAATTGATGAGTCTAAGTAATTAATAAATAAATACGTTGAAACAAATGTGGAATTGAAGCAAAATACATTGCAACTTTACAATACAATTAAATGCACTTAGCACTTGTCGTGCGCAAACAAATAATAAATATCCTTGAAAGTGCATATTTCAATTGTATAACAATCAATTGTAATGCGTTGGGTATCGAGGTTTAAATGATTCATAAATTTATATATCAATCTCTTGACGAGTTCATCAATTATTTGAAAATATCTTATAAAGTACTAATTCATTGTTATATTTAGACTTATTCGAGATGTTTCATTTGCTAATTAGCTCAGTTAACTGAGATAAATAAAATTCCATCATTTCGCCTGTCGAAATCAAGAGGTCGAGCAAAGAATTCCGAAGCCGAAGACCGTAAATTGCGCTCAATTAGAGCGGGTCCGAGACGAATTCGTAAAAGAACTAAGTGTAACATACTTTCATATCAAGTTTAATAAATGCGAAGAGAGCAGCAGCAGCAGCACCTTTGGACAATGATGAATCATTGCTGACGCGACGCAACGAGAAGAAATAGAAAAAGTTAATTAACCAATTAAATTGCGAACGGTGCAATTATAAATCAATCAGCATGTTCACGGTTTTTAATGTAAAGCTAAATGTGCTGTTAGTGGTAGAATTGTTAGCGGAAATCTTTTCTTTCCGCCACGCTCCGAAAGATTAACAATTATAGAAAGAAAGAGCACCGTAATAATGCAGTTATTTTTCTCGAACTGCAACGGATAAAATCTGTTAATCAATTTAAGATTATTTCATCTTAGTTCGTGAATCGCACGATATTAATAGGCGATTGCATAATTACAACTATAGTCAAACACTCATTTTGTTCGCTATATATTTAACTGTAATATGCATCTTTAACATTAATCATAACGTACTTTGATATTGAAATATACACGAAAATGTAAATACGTTTGACTTCAACTTTGACAGCGAATTGCAAAAAATCTACATGAGATATAATTATACCCAAATACACATTTTATACCCTATATATTTAACTTCAATATACATCTTTAATATTAATCAGGACATTCTTTGTTATTGAAATATACATACAAATTTGAAGACACTGCGATTAAGATTACTTTAACTTTAACAGCGAATTTCAAGAAATCTACATGAGATACAATTATGCCCAAACACCTATTTTATTCCCTATATATTTATCTTCAATATACACCTTTAATATTAATCAGGACATTCTTTGTTATTGAAATATACATGAAAATATGAAGACACTGCTATTAAGATTTCTTTAACTTTGACAGCGAATTGCAAAAAATATACATGAGATACAATTATGCCCAAACACTTATTTTATTCCCTGTATATTTAACTTCAATATATACCTTTAATATTAATCAGGACATTCTTTGTTATTGAAATATTCATGAAAATTTGAAGACACTGCGATTAAGTTTACTTTAACTTTGACAGCAAATTTCAAGAAATCTACATGAGATACAATTATACCCAAATACTCATTTTATTCCCTATATATTTAACTTCAATATACATCTTTAATATTAATCAGGACATTCTTTGTTATTGAAATATTCATGAAAATATGAAGACACTGCGATTAAGTTTACTTTAACTTTGACAAAGAATTTCAAGAAATCTACATAAGGTACAATTATGTCCAAACACCTATTTTATTCTCTATATATTTAACTTCAATATACACCTTTAATATTAATCAGGACATTCTTTGTTATTGAAATATACATGAAAATTTGAAGACACTGCGATTAAGATTACTTTAACTTTGACAGCGAATTGCAAAAAAACTACATGAGATACAATTATGCTAAAACACTTATTTTATTCCCTATACATTTAGCTTTCATACGCTCATATAATATTAATAATAGCATTTACGGTTGTCGAGATACAGATGAAAATATAAAGACGCGCCTCATCAAAAATTACGTATAAAATCTAAAATCTAAAAAATAATAATTAATCATTTTGAAATCTGTTAATTAAATTTAGGTTATTTCATCTTAGTTACTTTTCGTTCGTGAATCACAGGATATTAATAGGCGATTGCATAATTACTCTTCGTTTCGTCGGTCAACGCTTCCATACACTTTGATCTAGATTCCTTCTTTTTTTCTTTGTTTTGTTTTATATAAACGAGCGCTCTTGATCGGAGTCGAGAAGAATGCTTAGCAGCAAAGAATAATAATTAAAAAAAGAACGAAGATAGTTTAAACGTGAGTTTTGTAATATACAAACACGCACAAAGACGCACACACACACACAAAAAAAATGGATAATATAATGAGTGTGTACGGTGTAATAAGTTTCCTGTGTATATTTAGAAAATGTAACCTTCGGATTTGAAATTAACTTGCGCTGTGTAGAATTTTTTTTTACAAACAACTCGTAACACATTTAAATAAAAAAAAAGCAGACACAACAGAGAATTTAAATTTCAAATGCGTTCCATCTGGTTACGTAATTTATCGTTAAATTTGCATAAAAACGTAATTTTTATATCACCACGTGACAGCTGTCACCTTACTGTCAATGAGTCAGAAGGTGTTATAAACAAACAAATATGTTGAGAAAAGATATTTCCATATTCAAATCATCGTTTTTGGTATAATTGTAGTTATGATATTGAGTGTTGATAATTATTTCACATCAATTCATATATTCGAAAACACGGAGAGAGAGAGAGAGAGAAATGTGTATAACAAAAGTGCGAAGGTTAGGTTTTTCGGAACCTTCAAAAACATCGTTGTCGTCTTTGAAAGCGATTTATTCTTAGCCTACTTACGACATAATGTGGCTAAAAATAAGTGTCTGTATAATTAGTTCTAAGCAGTAATTGAATTCGCTTTAAATCAAAATCTTAGCTATGTAATCAAGAAACGTCACATGTAGGTATCAATAAGTTTCATTCATAGATTATTACCACGATTATAATTAGTTTATTCGCGCGGTTACAAAATTGCTTCTGGTGATTATCTAAAAATAACACAATTACAACTATTGTTTTGTTTTTCTTATTGTACAGCCAACTAGTTTTGCAATTCATTCATAAATTCATTAACATATTGTTTACTCAAAACTTTATTAATCAATTAACTTTTTATTTTTTATAGCTTTCACGTTGTTGATTCTAATTACAATCGAGTGAAACTTATTGATGATTTATCGACGATCTGGAAACCATCCACACTTCATTAAATACTATTTATAGACGATGTTAATTTTCTTATGAAGCAAAAATTTCCAGCATTTCACAAAATTACTCAAATTTGCAAAAATATCAATCGATTTTATAGAATTTCTTTGAATTACCAATAAAAATAAGATGATTTGAAATATTTCCAAATTTTCACCAATTCAAATCTTTTCAATTTTATAGATTAATTTTGATTGATTTACAAATAAATTGAATAGAATTTCTTAAATTTTCATCAGTTTCAATAGATTTTATAGAATTTCTTTAAATTACCAATGAAAAATGAGATGATTTGAAATATTTCCAAATTTTCACCAGTTTCAATTTTATAGAACAATTTTGATTGATTTACCAATAAATTCAATACAATTTCTCAAATTTTCACCAATTTCAGTCAATTTTATAGAATTTCTTTGAATTACCAATAAAAATGATATTTCCAAATTTTCACCATTTCCAATCTTTTCAATTTTATGGAATAATTTTGATTGATTTCCCAATGAATTGAATAGAATTTCTCAAATTTCACCAATTTCAATCGATTTTATAGAACAATTTTGATGTAATTACCAATAAATTTTCATAACAACTTTAATTGTATTACCAGAAAAAAAAACATAAGATTTAGAGTATTTTAAGATTGAAATCTAATGAAATTATCTAACAAGCAAGCTTTTAAAACATTTCCACTTTTGTAATGCGTTCAAAGTCGCATTGTTAACGATTTCATGGAAAGAATTATATATTAAAAAAAATACGCATAAACTTGCTTAATTACTGCCATTCATCAAACGTTACCTATTACAAATTTTAATTTAAATATTACGAAATGAATCACTTAGCAAAGAAAACTCACTCATTTAGATAAAGATTTCGACGAATACATAAACTGATGCAAACGTAGGGTTTTCATGAGAACATTGTACATTTTATAGCTATTAAAATAATAGTTTTATCATATCAAGGTCTAATTGTTTTGAAAGCGGAATTAATGATAAATTTACGTAATTCCATCATGTGAAGATAGAGAATGTGGAGCAGCAAAATGAATGATTCGTTTGCAACGTGGATTCGAGTTAATTAATCTTCGAAATGAATGGGACATATTGTAGCAATGATTTATTTAATTCCGTGATAACGCGGATGGCCTCTGTTGACATTCTACCATTGTCGGGAATTAAACAATTCGTCCATTGATAATTGTTGTGAATACAAGAAGTTTAATTAATAAGATGAATTAATCAATTTTAAATTGCTTTTGAAAGTTAGACAATGTTTTTTGGTAATAATACTTGAATAACTAACAGATGAACATAACTATTTACTATAGTGTATAATAAGTGTTAAACAGTGAGTTTTGTCCATTGATGATTGTGGTAAACGCAAGAAATGTAAGAGATAACATGGTCAAATTTTGTGTTAATGAAAGTCAAACAACGAGTGTTGTTACCAATACTCAAATTAACATAATTCTTCGTTACATTAACAAGTGTTAAACAAATCATATTAACATAATATAATGGCTGTAATCAATTAAAAGATCTTGTAATGAAAGCAAATTAAGATTTTAAAGAATCTCTTTCAATTATCAACAAAAATGAGATGGAATCAAATATTTCCAAGTTTTTACAATGTTTGTTGGTAATAATACTTGAATTACTGAAAGATGAACATAATTATTTACTATAGTGTTTAATAAGTGTTATATAGTGAGTTTTGTCCATTGATAATTGTGGTAAACGCATGAAATATAAGACATAATATAGTCAAATTTTGTGTTAATGAAAGTCAAACAACAAGTGTTGCTGCCAATACTCAAATTAACATAATTCTTCGTTACATTAACAAGTGTTAAGCAAATCATATTAACATAATAGAATTGCTGTAATAAAATAAGATCTTGTACTGAATGCAAATTCAAATTTTATAGAATTTCTTTCAATTATCAACAAAAATGAGATGAATTCAAATATTTCCAAGTCTTTACAATGTTTGTTAAACAGTGAGTTTTGTCCATTGATGATTGTGGTAAACGCAAGAAATATAAGAGATAATATGGTCAAATTTTGTGTTAATGAAACAAGTGTTAAGCAAATCATATTAACATTATACAATGGCTGTAATCAATTAAGATCTTGTAATCAGTGCAAATTAAGATTTTTTTTCGTAACTCGGATTTGTTAAAACGATAAACATCAAAATAAACTGTGACACAATAACGCGTTTCGTTTCCCATGTGTTTTTCGCGTTATCATTATGATTTATCTTTTGTAGAAAAATTTAAAAATGTAGCAACAGAACAGCGCATTTATCTAGTAATAATGCATGTACGTTTTCGAACATGCAATCACGATAATAATTGCGTCGACCTCACTCGACAATCCACACAATCTCTTAATTACTATACATTGCTAAAAGATTTGCATTCGATTTATCTTTGCAATTTGCACTGACATTTTGCTTGTATTCTCTTCTCTCTTTTCAACATCTTTCCCATGACTCATGCCCGAGTTTCCTTTTAATTTAATTAATTAATAAACGGCTAATGAAGCAGAAATGGTTTTTCTGTCTTCTTCGGATCGTCAATGCAATTACGATACGAGATCGTTCGAGCAACATTTATCCTATTAGCAATAACCTGCAGTTTACTTAATGCTATCTCTCTGTGTGTGTACTTTATTCCAACGATAACATCGTAAATTAATCATCTTTCATTATAAACGTGATTGCTTTGTGTCTTGAATCACACTGGAATTCCTCAATTACTAATTTGCGAAATTAGTCAATGAAACGTAATTTCAATTTTATTATCTAATTCTCATTCCTTTTTACTACTTTCGTTAATTGATTATTGCATGCGTTAATCATCTTTCTATCAAATTACAAGAATCGGATCGCACGAATCCAATTTTCAACGTTGAGAACAAAATTAAGAAATTGAATGTTGTCAATGAGAAAATTTAGGGTAATAAGGAAGAAACTTGAGAAAATAATGAATTTCTATGCGGTCTTTGATGAATGTTCAACATTTCGGACAAAATTAAAAGAAATATACAGTGGAACCTCGTTTAACGAGTTTAATCCGTTCCAAAATAATGTGTTCCATAATATGTGTACACAAGTTGTAGGGGAAGTTTTCTTCTCATCTTCACTCGTCATGCGAAACGTCGCTCGTTAAGCGAGTCGTTTTTCTTTCAATTCGTTTTGCTCGTTATACGAGGTGCTCTTTGAGCGAGATTCCACCGTAGTTTAATTTTCATTAATTTTGTAAACTTTCCATGAATTGTTTCGAAACTGTAACGTCAGTTTCCTTATTACAAGGAAGAAAATTGCAAAAAAATTCACTCGAGGAAATGATGTAGCATCATCAAATTTGATTAATTTTCAACGCTCCGAACAAACGAAAGCATTTAATTAGGCATCATTTCCTGACTTTCACCCTAACTAACTAAGTGTAAATAAATTAATAAAACCACAAGTTTATTTATGTAGATAAAGATATTTGTTTGTGATTAGTCATTCGGTTTTCCGGTCGCTTTGATCACACACAATTGTTATTATTTTAACTGAATTTTGCGTTGGAAATTAATGTCTTGAGTAAATCAATGTGTAAATGCGTAAAAGTAGTGAATGGAATTGGTGGTATAAGTTAAGAATTACCGAAAATACATGTGTGTGAGGTTTGTGGAATTCGAAGCGTTTTTCTTCGTTCTAAAAATATGCGAAGAAGACAGGAGTCATCATCCCGTGCAACTGACCCAGCGCGTATCCGCTGCAATTGAGTTAGGTAATTAACTCTATTTATAGATGATATCCTTCCTATGTAGTGTGCGTAAAAATAACGGCCGCGACAAATAGACACTCTAACACACACAAACATCAAGTTTAAGGTGCGTTCGGTTGCGTCACCTTCAATTTCGCTCTCGTTCTAATTAAAAACAGAAAGAACCTCCGCCCCTGTTTCTACAGTTAACACACTTCGGCGGCTCCTCTTCGACTCGATTTAGAGCAGACAATTATATTTGAATAACCTTCATTTACACTAATCAAAGACACGAATATGAGTAAATTCGTTATTCTATTAGGAAAATGTTATATTATCACATTCAACTCAAGTGAATTGCAAATTAACATTTTAATTACTAACATTTAAACCAATTTTTAATTAAAGTGTGCGTAAAGATCCTATTTACACATTTGTTTTCTCTAATTAGATTAGAGTTTAATTACTTGGAAAATGTATTTATATATAATTACTAAATGTAAATTATAAAATACATTTATTATTACTAGATTAACTAAAATAGCTAGATTAAAAGAATAATAAATTCTTGCAGTTTATAGTCAGGTTTATCTAAGATCGGGTTTAAATGTAAAACTATGTTCACTCGTTAAGAAAAGTTTATAATGTTTTTGATATATAATTGTGAAATTTAAACATAAAATTTAGTATTCAAATTAAAATTTTCAGAGACTTTTGATGAATTCCATAATTTTTCAATTAACTTTAGAATTTAGTCTGTTTGCTTAATTATTTCCAAAGTTTTGACTTAGTATTGGAAAACTGATGATAAATTATCATATTTACTCCAATATTGTAATTGAAATTGAAGTGATAGACCTATTTCTTGTTAATTTATTTTTATGAAGAAAAAAAAAGTCTTGTGTCTCACCTCAGCGACGGATTTCTTGCAGAAAGCGTTGAGATTAGAGTTTAATTACTTGGAAAATGTATTTATATATAAATACTAAATGTAAATTATAAAATACATTTATTATAACTAGATTAAATCTTCTTTTAGTGATTGTATTATGATACATTCATGTAAACTTTTCTTAAAAGTTTTATGAAAATTGCAATCCGTTTACGTTTCACAGAGATGAAAGTTTGAGGAGATGCGAGCTCGAAAAGAATAATAAATTCTTGAAGTTTATAGTCAGGTTTATCCTTGGCTTAAATCAAGATTTCTAACACTTTTTTCTCCGGCTTTAGATGGATTAAGTAATTGCATCAATAACGTTTCAATTAAGTCAAAGAAAGAAGAAAAAACATAGACAAATCAGTACATTTTTACCTAGTTCACTATTTAACTAATAAGTCATAATAATCAAGATTTATCTAAGATCGGGTTTAAATGTAAAACTATGTTCACTCGTTAAGAAAAGT
>NW_017099833.1:0-92572 GCF_001412225.1 Nicrophorus vespilloides
TTATCTACGAAAAGCAAGACTAATAAACGTGTCAAGAAGAGAGTAGTTATACCGCTGTATCGTAGGGTGCTGATACAAAATACTCTAAAGATGATGATACCAGGATTTAAAATAATTATAAAGAAGAATTGAATAGTATAAATAGTATACATACTAATAAATAAACACATCTTTTAACAATATTTTTTTATTTAACTTCTAACAAAGCACAAATATTTAAAAATATTTTTCAATTTAAGAAACTATGCTATCATTTGTTACATTAGGGCAGATGTATTTTTTTTCTTGGTTATTTTTTATTATTTTAGTATGAGTTTAATGATATAAGCCTTATCGACATCTATAATACAGTAGATTTTTATTTGGTCTGAGTTTTGAACTCACTTAAGTAACCTATTTTGTGATACATGAGACCATTGACATTTCAACATGAACAAATCTGTGTTTCGAAAACGTATTTTCATTCTAAATTAAATGTATCGGTTTTCGAACAGACTTTAGAAAATAATTATCTTTGTTTCCTCTGCAGAAAATAGCGAAAATAAGAACTGATCCTGTTTAAATTTTAATATGTCAAAAGTTTGTAGTTTAATAATATCATATTTTATGTGTGTGTACATTTAAAATTGAGTATCAAGCAAAACAAACAATGCATATTGAAAATGTATGTCACTTCTTTGTTTAATCCATTATTGAATAACACGTTTAAATATTATTAATTTTAAAATGAGATTTATAAAATATTTGCATGTAATTGGAATACAAATAATGTAATAAAAAGCAACAAAAAAAAATCAGGGCAAAATAATTTATAATCAAAATGGATTTGCGTAATGGAAAATACGATTTCGATAGGGATCTACTCGTGTCCGGGGAAGAGTTTTTTTTTGGTCATGCAAAGGCCCGATTGTCGCCTGTAATTTCCATTTCGTACCAGTCATTAAGGGCTTTTCGCTAGGATTTGCGTCTCTCGCATAGCCGTAAACATTATATGTTATTGTTTTGGGTTTGGTCGTTGTTTTGTCCTCTCTGTTTATTCTTTGAGGTTTCGGTCGGAGTTTTGTTCGTTAATGAATATTTTACTGAAGGGATGGGAGGGGGTAGATAGGTAGCAATCAATAGGGACAAAGGGAGGAGGTTACTAACCTACGACGACTCCGCCGACCGAACACATCGATTTGGCGTTACCAATTTTCAGCATCCACGACTAAAAAACAAATAATAATAAAAAAATACATACACGAAACAATTGGGTGTGAGAGACAGGGGACAAATAAAAGCGAACGCACGGTAAACAATCACAAGCTCGGATAATTCGGAATTGAATACGTTTTCCGCGGAAAACAGATCAATTTGCGGTGAAAGAGTTGTTTTTGTTAGTTTAAACGATCAACGAGGTTTGTTTTCGGTGGGCATTACGGTTCCCGAAATGTTGTTGCATTATTCATTCATAGATGGACGTGTTTTGTGCGTTTGGAATCAATTTGGCAAATTAACTTTTGACGTTGATGGGAATGGGGCTGAGAGGGTTCCCTCATTGAAATACGTGTGCCCTCCTTAAGGACGAGGATTCCTTTGCTTTGATCCCGTGCATTCCCTCCGTTTAACACGCGCTTTAATTCACTGCCGAATCGAATTTATATTTAAAGCCATATTCAGATCAAGACGGTCGCTTTTCTCCGACTTTTACGCTTTTTTTGTATCCCTTTTCAGTTCTCATCATCATCTTCAAAGTCGGCACAAGTTTGTCTTTAACATCATTAATTTATTCTGCCTTTTCGTTTCTTTCCTCCGCATCTTAAAAAAAACTTATATTCACAACAATCCTTAATGTAGCATAATAATTAACTATATAGTATAAAAATATAACAAATAAAACACGTTACGAAATATTCTAAAAAAAATTAATTAAAAAACTGATGAACCGTTACTAATTTGTTTTGCAACTAGATCTTTTTCGGTAAACGGGAAGCATATTCTCTTAAATTGCCTCATTTAATAAATCTATAGTTGCCATCATTTGTTTCAGTAAGGATTGCCAACTTATAGTCGCTGAAATATGTTGTTTTAAATAATGTTAATACGAAGAAAAGTTGAGAATTTGAAATAAATAGATATATACAGAAATACCCCACACAGTGCGGTTTTACTAAAGAACAGTTTGAAATTTTAATAACAAAGTAAAATTTAATTGAAATTATAAATTCTGAAAAAATAGTACACAAAAATATTTTTTATTTATAACAGATTATTTTTTTTGCAAAGAAGTCTCTTTCTGTGCGGTTTTAAGTAGGCTTCATAAATCCGACTTTTAGAAAAACCGGTTTTTGAACCTCAACTTCTATTGATGTTTCAAAGCAAGCTATGATTTGTGTTCCTTCTTCGCCGCTTTTCGCCGATACAATCTTGATAATATTTGTCCAAAAATCTTAATGATCTCACTTTTTAAAGCTAGTGAAAGAAATATGCTAGACGTCTTTGTCAAAACGTTCTTTGGAATTTGTAAATTTGTAATTTGTTTTAAAAACCGACAAACACTAGTTTTAAGGACATCGTGACGGAATAAAGCGGGGTATTGTTATATCAATAATTTTGCATAAAAAATCGTGGTAATTAACCAAATTTTCATACATTTGAAGTACGAAGATTGATCGCTGCACTAGTTTTTGTTGTATTTAACAGGTGTTCACTATGGATTATTTGAATTTCCTGAGCCCAATGTAATATTATTATAATTAAAATTTATAATCAGATTTAATTATTCAATGAACAAACACAAATAGTACGTAACTTTACTTGTGTCTGCTTCAATTCAAGTTGATGAATGTCTTCCTCGATTCCCGATTTTATATGTGGTGTATTTAAATTGAAAGGACTATGCAAACAAGTCAACTACACTTGAGCTACTAAAGGACTACGGAATTCTTCAAGTATTCAATAAATAACACTAGAAACATGTTCAAAGAACACTTTTTATGGACATGACGGCCGAAGCTTTTGATAGAAAATTACATTCTAATTTTCTATATAACAAAACTAAAACAAGAAACATTTTGGAAGAGAATTTCAGTTTCAATACAACTGTAGGTGAATGCGGCTCCAAGAGCCGCTTGCGGCCCTACCTTGACTGAAGTGCGGCTCCCATTATTATTTTTTTAACTAGGCATGATCTGAAAATTTTATTTAAGTGTTTTTATTACTTATAGTAAGTTTTTACTTGGAAAATATTTGGTAAATTTAAGCTTTTCTGAAGAAAATTACTAAAACATGTAACAAGTCTAATTTTTTAGTATTGATGCGGGTTTCGTGGGAAACCTCTTAACAAATTCAAATACCAAACTTGATTAATGACGAAAAAAAGAAAGAAATTCGACAATCAAAACCGTCCGCATTAGCAATTTCCCCTCATAATTATTCAACAGTCAATTTCCATTGGAATATAAACGGCTTCGCACGGTTTCCAATTTATGCATTTCGCTTTTGTATCTCTATTCCATTCTTTCATTAAAAGCTTTTAATTTTTTCGCGGCGCCAGCGCCTGAACTTTATTTCTTATTTCCTTTGTCTCTTTTATATACATACTTTTTGTTTTGCTTCGTTCTACTTCACTTTTTCGTGCTATTAATAAATGAATTTAAAGAAAGAAAAAATCACCTGCATTATGCGAGAACAAAAACAACAGCAAAAAAATAAACCTCTGATCCGCTTTGCTTCCATGTGTTTAATTAATAACGTTATTACTAACTTTTTTTTCTTCTTCTTCGATTTCACGTTTTATGCAAATGCGATTCGCTCACTCATCTCCTTTTTTGCATCCATTTATTTCGCTCTCCCCTTTCTATGATTCTGATTATTTGCAAGAGAGATATGAAAATGTTCCGAGCTGTATATGTATGTGTGGGTTTTAAAGCTGAAAGGGATGAAGAATGGAACGGAGGGTGGTGGTGTTTTTTTTCTCTAGTTGGGTGGATGGGCGTAGGGTTGGAAACACTAAATGAAATATGCCTGAAATCCGTCCGGGCTTAAAACTTCCATCCTCTCTCTCTTGCTCGTTTTCGTACCAGTCTCACTCACAAACTAAGCTCTCTGCTTTCAAACATTTGACGACTCCGCAGCTCCGGTTCGATTTTATTTATATTCAACTCCCTCTCAGAAAATCCGTTAAGCGTTATTTAAAAGAAAGGAGAGATATATGGGGGGAAATGAATAGGGAACCGCGATGAAAATTTAATTTTATAGATGATCGAGTTAAGTACTTACTTTATTTTCTTCAATTGAAGAGTCAATTTTGATTCAATTTTAATGCACATGCATTATTTTGGGAAAATATGTATATCCTGTACATCTTGAAAATAGCTGAAAGGGCCTGAAATAATATATATATATTCGTTCGTATTTTGGTGTGCACACAGTTATAGTATACTGTTGTGGCTACATTTTAGTGCAAAGTTTATTTAATTCTGCTATTTAGCTTGTGATCTGTATAGGGTGAAATAGAAGAAAAAACGAGAATTTTCAGCATTTTTTGCACCTATAAATTGCGTAAATGTGGTTTTTTTTACACACCTGAAATCGAAAATATTCCACTATACGGATACTGACTGGTCGGAATTGAAGGACTCGTTACAAGAATTCAGAATGTTGCCCCAAATGTCGTATCCAATTACCTTCAGACGTATTCTTGAAAAATGAACTATAACAGTGAAAGTCGTGAAATACTTTAATATCTGAAGTTGATTTTTCAGAATGTGTAAACATTAAATCAAAGAAAAAAAGCAAAAGCTTTTGAATGTGGAACCGCATCTCAAATTAAAATGAGCAACCAGTGAACCAACTGACATGGTCAAGACAATGAGTGTAGTGTAGTGAGATAGCGGATGTCGTCAATGTGTCGCATGTAACAGTCCAAAGACATCTTGATTAAGTATCATTGGCTACGCCAATCGTTCTTATATGTGGGTTTCATATGATATGATTAAACGCAGGGTACGCTAGTTTATGATCAGTTCATTAAAAGATACCAGCAACAACCTTTTCTCTAAAATTTTATTACATGAGATGAAAAATGGATACTCTACAATAATATAGTGCACCGTAGATCTTGGTCTAAAATATATTGTGCTCCCTAGACATCAGCAAATATTAGCCAACTTCTAATGAAAGTCATGTTGTGAATTTAGTGGGATTTCAAGGTTGATGTCTGTAAACAACATGATAATTTGTGACAGATCTTGTCCAAAAACGATCTGCATTGGTTAATAAATGACAAATATGTTATCATCATGACAATGCGAGTCCTCATACATCTGTAATCACCGTGATAGGGTTTTAATGGTATATACTACCTCACCCTCCATATATTCCAGACATCGCACCGTCTGATTACCATTTGTTCTGCTATCTATTTGTTCTGACCTCAACGAAAAAAAAAAAAATGAATTCTTTGGATTAGGTCCGTGGATCAAATGGTACCGGGCCGCACAAACCCCCCGTACCAAACCGTCTCGTTGCAAAGAAACAATGGTTCTCATTGATTTTGCGTTCTAGTGAGTTAAAATGTACGTTACCCCCTCAGCGGGCGTAAAGACGGAGCCTTCTGCAGAGATGGCATTACAAAATTGCTCGAACGTTAGGCAATAAAAAATAATGGACGATATATTAAAAAAAAATCCTATTTTTAGAATGTAGTTCTTATTTTTTTTTTTAAAAAAGGTTGAAAATACGAATGGACTTATGTAATCCAATATTTTGAATAAATTTGTTAGTGTTATTAAGTGATATAGAGAATAATTACTTACTAAAATTCAAAGAATATATAATAGTTTGAATAAAAAAAAGGTCTGAAAGAATTATTTTTTTTAGAAGTCACAAACCCGGCGAATCCACCAACTGTTTTCAAGCGTTTCACTTGTACTTGCTTCGTAATTTTATCGTCATTGTATTAAATATTTAGTATTTTCAAATAATTAGCAAGTTACAATATCGCGAATATATATTAAAGTATAAAATCAATGAAAAATGCATGTAGATAAAAAACTTGATTTATTAATTATTTATATTAAATTAATTGTAAAATATATTATGAAATTCGTGATAAAAAATGTAATTGGCTAACATGGATCACGTGATTTATTAATTATTTGCATTATTTTCCAATTAATTTTAAATCAATATTGAAATTAATTATTATGTTATTTTATTCATCATAATATTTACTGCAATATTTTACTTGCAATGTTATTAAATACTTATTTCTATCATTATTCATTGGCGTTTGTATATTTTATTTTTTAGTCAAATTTTAGAAAATCCAAGCGGTTGGAAACGCTTTAATTTTCTTAATGAAGTTTCGTTTAAATACGCAACAAGAATAATATTGATTAAACTTTTTTTTGTCGTAATAATTTTATTCACAATCTGTTCATGAATGTGAACATTGAGTATATTTAAGATTGAGGTTGACATTAAATGGATAATCTTTCCCGATGGATAGTTACCATTATGATGATTTGATTTTTAATTTGTTTGTTGGCTGTCGCCTAGTAGGTTAACTTCAGTAGTATTTTGATGCTCTGCGATTCCACTATTTCATTTGACTGTGAATCTGCTGCTAACCTTAACACTGTCATTGTCCATCGACTTGGCTGAAAATCCATATGCTGAACCTCATTCATTTGACTGTCCATCTGTGATGAATAATGGCCCTATTGCTGCAAGCACTGAGAGGGCTCAGAAAGGGTCTGGCTTGATCAGGATTTCAACCTATGGTCACTGCCACGTGGGTAAGGCGACTTAACCATTCGGCTATTTGCGGACGGAGATTTTTGAAGGTGGCATTTTCAACTATTTTTTGAGTGTGAAACTGGTGTGTTATTATGTTGTGACGTATTTCAGTAAAAAAAAAGTGGTGCCTCTACAGAACTAATGTCAAAGTTTCTCGGTTATGTCAGAAAAAGACTAGTGGCGCCTTGCTTAGTACTATTCGATGACTACGCCACCACAGTAACATTGCATGCAATTTTGAATAAGTGAAGTCTCCTGTTCATAAGAAAGCCGACGTTTCTATCCTCCCTCACCAGGCTTAGGACATAGCCTCACACCGGCCCTCCACAGAATGGGCTGGTCAACTAGTAAGTAATTTTTGAACTGACATCGCTGAAGGTTTCGTTGCCAACGTCAATAATTTCTTTAATGGCTGAAAAACCTAGAGATATTTACTCCACACTCTTAAACTTTGTGAGAAAAACAAAAAACTGCATATAAATAAACTCTCTGTACTAGTGGTTGCGGACTAACACCTACAAAGCAAATTCATATCCCTCCCGAGACTCGTACCAATCCAACTGTACAGAACCGCAGAGTTCCGGTTTGGAAATTGTTTACAACCCTAACGCCTGTTGTATGTTACATAATAGTTTCTACTGAGCATACGGCGTAAACTGGCGAAATTGTGCGCGGCACAGGCTAAGTGATAAAAGTGCTGGAGGAAAGAAGTCTCCTGTGTAAAGTGTAGAGAGGATATTTTCGCTGAACATCTTCAAAGGGTTAATTTGTTTTGAAATGTTTATCATAGTCACGAGGTATTGATGTGTCAGTGCAAATACAGTCGATTCCGTTTAATTGGGACACCGGTTAAGCAGAACAGCCACTTATTAGAGATAAATCCTAAAGAACGAAAACAAAACCGAGTAAATAACAAACGGAAATTAAACTTCGGATAAATGGGTCAGCCGCATAATCTGGACGTCATGATGTGTCCCGATTAAGCCAAATCGACTGTATTTATTAAGTTCTAAAAGATATACTTGGCAACTTTATCAATGTTTATTAAATTTAAAATACAAATTATTCAAGTATTGACGAAACTAAAACAATTAATAGTTCTTTTTATGAGTCTACAAATATATGTGTAATTTAAATGACTTACCTGTTTTTGGCAATTAACTAAATTATCAAATTAAATAATAATTAATAAAATAATTTTATACACAAAAATAATGGAAGGAAATAAAGAAGTGCTCGGATTTACATTTATTAATTAGTTTATTCATTCATATTTATTATATAATATAATATTTTTTATTATATATATTTCTTATAATTTTCTTGTTTTCATTTTTGATTGTACTAGGATTTGATGAGTATTTTAATTACGCACTCTTCCATTTGCTCGATTCATCCATCCATTCGTCTACTTCTATACACGCACATGTTTGATAAATTAGTTACAACTTGTTCCTTTTTCATTAATAACAATTATAATTGATGTTGTTTTTTCTCCTTAAACGTATTTCTCTGTTAAATATACTTTATTCTCTTTACATTCATCATAATATATATAGTTCTTTTATTTATTTATATTCATATACAATTTATATAATCTACAAAAATATCATCATCATCATCGTTACATCATTGCATTGTATAATGTACATATATTTTTTATTCTTTATAAATTCATTCCAAGGCACGATACGATTTATTCATGTAATCGTTTGATATCCGTGCCCTGGATTCTATTTCTACAGCAATACCTCGAAACAGGACTAATCGAGGACTTTAAAATTGCAAAAAAATAAAGTGCACAAAAATAGACTTGACTGTATAGAGCAGTAATGGGCAATTTGGCTACTTAAGAGTGGGATAACAAAAGAAAAAATGAAACACACCTTTTGTTTTCAAATCTGCGTAAAACTTCTAGACGGGGCCGTATCTGACCAGCGGGCCTTGGTTTGTCCATCACTGCTATAAAACCTATCATTTATGTATAAACAAATAATTTCGAATCCATGCTATGCGAGGTATTACCGTATTTCTTTATTCACATATACACATATATGTATAATTTTATCAATATTACATGTTATCCATTAAAATTACATAGATTTCATTAATTTTACATCGAAAATTGGTCGGATCAAAAATGAGATGTACATTATGACAAAAAAAAACATTTTACACATGCACGAAACCAGTATTTACAAGCCTATCGCAATTAATTGGGATAATTGCATTTCTCAGACCGGGTCGAATAAAATTAACACGATGCAATTTGCAAGTATCCATCAGAAAACAAAACAAAAAAAAACTGGGATTAATGTTAATTAAAATCCAAATTGCAAATTCCTCGCTCGTTTCCATTTTTCGAATACGTTGAAATTTTCATTTTTAATTAACAAGAGATGAGGAACGTTCAAAATGAAGGTACGCTGCAAAAATTCAACTGTACTACTTCCTCTTTTCAGCCGTCTCCTTATTATCATCATCATCGTTATTATTTGCTCGTCCTGTTCCATCCGCTTTGCATTTCCATTCATTTCACCATCGGTAGAACATCTGTCGGCTAATTCAATTCAGATTTTCCCTCTGGTCTCGTGAATATTCATGGCGAAAAAGTAGAAAGAAAAAATAATGTTTTCGTTCGTTTTGTGGAGATTTCGTTGATGCCGCAATCACGGATCGAGGATGAGGCCTGTCATTAAATTTCCGTTATTGAATAAGCGTCAAGTGTGTTTGAAACTATGTGTTTGTACGTTTCTGATCCAAACATTCCGCAAATTGCTCGTTAATTTTAATGCCTCGTTGAGTAGTTACGGTGAGACGCGTGGAAATGCAGGGATGGCCACATTAGCTTTTACTCATTATCGCGATTCGTGTCTGTTCCATTTTTGTTTACCTTTGTACAAATATTCTCTTCTAAATGCTGTTGGAAAACCGAACCTAATCCTCTTTTTGGATCTTATTTAAAAAAAAAACTTCGTTTGTCGAACAAAATTACTTACAGAAAACTGTAAAAAAAGAATTAATAATAAGATTCTTTGAAATTTAAATATGGTCAAGTCCAAACTAAGTCAAATTGAATTATTGTTTGATACCCGAAACCACTTCCTTTTTCTGAATCTTATGTAGTAGAATAATTAATAAAAATTAGAGCCTTTTTAAATTTAAATATAAAGAAGTACACAATCAGTACAATTATATTCTAAGTAGAATTATAATTTACCTTTTGGTATCTTATACAGTGGAAAATCGGTTATCGAACTTTGTTCTTGATAACTGTTCAAAACCAGAATATTTTTTCAAGAAACGGTTAATAATAATTAGATCTTTTTAAAATTAAAAAGTGCTAAGTCGAATTGTGTCATATTGAATTACAAATTTAATTGAGTGTTGTTATTGCATAGTTCTTTCATAAAGGCTCTTCAAGAAGCGAAATAATTTGAATCAGTTAATCTCGGTTGTCGAACATAATTCATTCATGATAATTCTTCAATAACTAAATTATTCAACAATAAAATCATTTTACCAAGAATAATTAATAATAATTACATCTTTGTAAAACTTAAATATGAAGAATTTATTTTTAAAGGCTGTTCGGAACCGAAACCATTTCAATTATTGGAATACAGTGGAATCTCGCTTATCGAACATAATAACATTTAGTATTTTTGCTTGGAAACTGATTTTTTTTTTCAAGAACGGAAGTTCCACACTAGTTTACTTTGCAAACATATTCAAATAAGAATTACTACCGGATACATCGCCTAGTAAATAACGTTTACGTTTCCAAGACATGTATTGTGTTTGCATTTTATTAATTAGTAATCACGCTGCATCTATTAGTATTGAATGTCTCGTTGTTGCCCGGGAGATGGAGAAGAAAACTTTGAATATGTATTCAGGGCGTAAGTGGTTCCATTAGTGTGTTTATTAATTGGTCGTCTTCGTAGAGCCGTCGTTTAAGTACGGGGACTAAGGGAACCGCACTGTTTAAATATAACATTATACGGTGTACGTACACCGTTAATATACGTCGTCCTGCGTTTGCGGATGGCTGCTGCAGGGATTCATTTACTCTGTCAACTCACTTAGAATGCGAATGCGTGTGTGTGTGCCGAAGGCGACCTGAAACCTTGATTCTATCAGGACGAACCAGAATCGAAACCCTGCAGCCATCGCTCCGAATCTTAACTATCCTCAACAGCCAACACCTTTCTCTTCAATACGTGCACCTTCTGAACATTATACAAAGCGAATAATTTCCACAGCATTCCTTTTTGATAAAAAACAGATATATTATAAATTGAATTTGAACACACTTATCAAATTACTCAAAATACCTATCAAGTTATAAAGTCGTATATTCGTCGTTAATTCCTCTGAACATTCATTATTTTATATCAAAGCGTATCATATCCACATTGTCAGATTAATTTAAAATATAACTAGACACCGTTGAATATGACAGGTTTATCGAACTACTTAATATGCATTTTATCAACTTATAAAATCCTATCAAAATTGTTTAAATTAGAAAAAATATACTAAACTGTCTTCAAATTAATTAGAATTTATACATGTTTTACATAATAAATTTTCTGTCTTTCTGATTTTTTTTAGAAATAAACTAATAATTGAAAGCACTTTTTTGAGATAACATTGACATATTAATAGTATTTATTTATATAAAATATATATCAAAACGTTAAACATCTAATTGAATCCTTCCAGTCTATAAATACTAAATGGTCAATTGAGAATATGAAGATTGATAAAAAAAAAATCTGAAAAATATCATTTAATTTTTTTTATTTATAGGACAGTAAATTATTGAAAAATATACCAATAAATTAAGTTTTGACTGAGAAATGATATAAAAATTGTAGATATATTTTTATCTGAATTTGTTTTGTTCTGATTTTTGTGGGTACTTTAGTTATTAACGTTCGACAAACTAAAAATTAACATTAGTCAATAAATTTAACAAAATAAATTTAGAATTTGTTTGTTGATGTTGAAAAAAAAGCTTATTTTTAAAAGAATGACTTTTATTTTCTATTCGTAATTTAATCATTAAGTAATTTAAATATATTTACATTCATTAAAATAAAAGAAGAACTGAGTAAAAATAGTTTATGAATTTATTATTAACAACAATAATGGTATAAGTAAAAACTGGTAAGAATTTGGGATTTATATTTTGCTTTGTGATTTTACTTATGATATACTATTTGAAAATAGTAGTAAAATATAGTAAATTTGGGAAGAATGACTTTGCTTGATAGTCCGGTCCAAAATTATCAAAATTAGTGCTAATTAAAATGTACACATAAAATTGTTATTTATTTAAATTAAACATGGAAAAAGTGAATCTAGTAGCCGCCTGATATTTTACATTTGTCACTAATATTGTAGTGAACAGATAAAATTTTGTAACAATTGTTTGTTTGGTTTTTTAACCGTTAACATTTTGTTTAACGTTAATTATTTTGATAGTCTTTGCGAAAACTCCCAAAAAAGTCTATTGGTAGTAGAGCCATGCCAAAATCCACCAAGATAATGCTAAACCAAATTGCAGTGAAAATGGGTAGAACATAAGAATGGTTTGTCAAGCACCAAACAACCTCGATTTCAATGTCTCGATTTGGGTTTCTTTAACGCCATTCAATCATTACAACACAAATAATCCACTATTGATTAATTCATTGCGGCCGTGTATAAAGCAAGGGACAAAATAACCGCGAAAAACTAGACAATGTTTTTATTATATTGCAGAAGTATATAGAATTGACCATGGTTCATAAAGGAGTCAACGCTTCCTTATATGAGGAATTGTGTTTGCAGGGATTATTGCACGTCAGGAATTTGACGGTTTATAGTTACTATTTTTTTAAATGTTAGTCATAAGTGTTAATTTTCAAATGTTTTCCATTTTATGTTATAGTTTAATTACGAAAATACTCGTTAAATCCACCTACATATTTTCTTTATGTCATTGGACACTTTACTCGATTTTTAGTTCCACGTGGATTTTGAAAATCGCGTAAATAAATATTTAGAATTTTGACTTCATTTTAAAAATGATATTTTTTCGGAAATTTTTTGTCGATATTTTCTTATACAAAGTTTTCCAATATTCGATGCATCATTTCGATAAATGTTGTGGTAATTTGAAAGCTTGTTGAATGTTTGGATCAATGTCTATAATTGTACTTTCCATTTTTTGGTTAATTCAAGAGCTTTACAAAGATTTTATGCAGTGAATTGATGCTTTTTTATGCAAGTATAATGAAGAGTGTTCACGAAAAAAATGGGGCACGTTCATTATTTATACTTTCCGTACTCGTAAATTCGCGTATAAAACTTACCGCGTAAATATAGTTATAATTTACGTGTGAAAATAGTATCGCGTAATGACTTGCAGATGAAACTAAAAAAAACTTGATACTTTTATATATAAAATTTCGAAAAAAAAAGAGTTAATTAAAAGTAAATTAATTTTGGTTATAAAATTGATTATAGACATCAAGTAAATCCACTTTTAATACATCTTATTTTGATTTACAGCCTTAACTATTGGACAACTAAAAAAATAATCTAAGAAAATAAATTATCAATTATTACGACCTGAAGAAGAAATTTAAAAAAAAATTTTTTTTTAATATAATATTCTGCAATTATCAAATTTGTATTTTTAATAAAATATTTAATTAATACTCAATTAATTTTGGCTATAAAAGTAAGTTTAAGTAGTTGAATATTGGACAACTAAAAAGAGAATCTAAGAATATAAATTCATAATTTAATATAATTAACAAAAATTTTCGTAATTATTGATTTTTATCATTAATTACTTTAATCTCAGATGACAATGAAGAAAAAACTGAAAACAAGTTCTTCATTATAAAATTCGGTAATTACTAAATTTATATTTTTAATAAAATATCTAATTAAAAGTCAATTAATTTTGGATATAAAAGTAGGTTTAAGTAGTTGAATATTGGACAACTAAAAGGAGTATCTAAGAAAATAAATTCACAGTTTAATATAATTATTGAAAACTTTTAAAATTACTGATTTTTGTTATTAACCGCTTAACTTTTAAGTTAATCAGTTCTAATTATTTACCTAAATCAAGTCCTCCTTTTACATCAGTTAAATTAAAACTGCAAATTTCTTTTTATGTAATCTTTACAGTTTAAAGTCTCTTTCCGAAATAGTTCTTAATCTCTTAACGCCAAGCATATCATATTTGACACATACGATTTCTACAACATAATGCGAGACAGAACAATATTTTCGAGCAATGGTCAAGTGTATCATATTTAGTTCATTCCTGTTTTAAAATATACACTTTCAGTATAACTAGAAGAGTTAAAATGCAAGTTTTGTATGACACAAATTAAATTTTTATGAATTAATTCCGAGGTTAAAAGGTTAAGTTAATTAAGATGCATTATATAAAAACAGCGTTATTTGTCTGTCGCAAATTTTGTTCTCCGTTATATGGATAGCGCATTGTAAGAGTAATTCGTTACGGGAGGTTTTACTGTAATTTAATTTCTCTCTATAAAAATGATGAAACCCGGCGCAACCACATCAAATAAAAAAATACATTGATTGGAAACGGTGTACGGAATTGGAGCACTCTGTATGTGCGTCGAGCGGGTGACGGCTGGTGGGAGTTTAAGATACATTTTAAGGGTTTTGGTCCTCCTTCAAGACCTTCGAGTTCTCTCGCTCGCTCTTGCATACACATATACACACACACGCCTCTCTTTGCCGATGCGACAGGAAATTCTATTACCTTCCTTAGATACACAAAGGGGCGGGTTAGCTTCCCCTGCGGCCTCCTCCAATACTCCTATCCTCATTTCCCTCTTCCTCCACCTACCCACACACAAATTCACCTCCTCTGTATCGCTATATACATAAACGTACATAATTCAGACACACACTTCGTCCTTTAAATATTTATCTCATCCGCGATCCAATTAAACTTTAATCGGATTCTATGCACGCCCGATATATTATGCAGGAGAAATATTTAGCGAACATTTTGCAGCTATAATCACATTGATGGAAAGATGCGCTGCTCGGAAAGCAATTCGTCGATCACCTGTGTGAAGGGAGTATAGGTCACGTATCCTATTTCCATGGAAATGAATTAAAGTCGCATTTACTTTTTCGTACGTGAATCAAAGATCTCTTTCGTTTACCAGAGAGTAATCTACTTTTCACGATTCTAAACACACCAATTTCGATATATTCTGAATGTGATGTGGTTCGCATCTTTCAACGTCAACTTGAGATGATTTATTAACATGACCTCTTTTTTTTTGCTCGAGAATAATAAAAAAAACCTTTTGCGCGTGCAATTTTTTCACTCGCAAACAATTTTTTTGCTTAAATTTGATTAAAAATAATTTAGTCAAACCATTTTTCTTGTTGGTATTCTTCAATTGAAACTACAAAAACAAAATACTTTGTTAAGGGCGGAAAGACTAAAGTGGACAGTTCTTCAATAAGATGTATTTATACATATATGATCTAAAATACTGGTTTTTTTAGATAAAAATATGTTTTTATAATTTATGTATTTTTTTGCAGATAACTGCAACGTTTCTTTAAAGTACACTTTTTAACAATTTTTAAAATAACCCGGTTTTGAGTAGCACGGGATCATTTGTTTATATTATTCAAGGGTTGACTGTATTTAACTAATTATTGTATAATTTCGTAGAAAGTAAATCAAATAAAAGTAAATATTATATATTTTTAATCGATAACTCATTTAATTAATGATAAAATTGAATAGATTGAAACAAAAGTACATTTAAAAAAAATTCTTTAGTTCATCGACAAAAATTGAATTGAGTGTGCAATTTAATTTCGTAATTACAAATATATACGAACAACATTCAAATAACACGGTATTTGAGTTACACAAAGTCTTAAAATGGTAAACGTGAACCTTTTCACAATTCTTAATAATGTTACTATTCACCTTTGAGCAAAATATTTTATAGTTAGGAACGATTTTTAAAATACAAAATCTCGAACAAAATGTTTATTTATATATGGAGTTTTGAACAACATGGTTTTGTTAAGCTCTGAACCAATTCTTGACTGAATTGTATAGAATAGTCTATAATTATTTTCAATTAATTATAAGAACCAGATTTAAAGTAATAAAAAGTAAAATATAATTAATAACAAATTTCGAAAACATTTGCCTGTTTGTTGATGGTCAATAAGAAATGTTAAAAACAAAATTAAATGTATACATTTTGAACCAATTCTCCAGTTGCAATTTATCAGTTAAATCTATGAAACCCAGTTATTTTCTCTATTAAGTCTGTTAAATAGGTGCAATATTCGTATAACACGGTAGTTTAGTTATACGGAATCTTAAATAACAATATAAACATGCGACAATTTGATTTAAATCTGAATAATTAAGGAATATTTGTGGTGGTACGCGAATTTGACCATCTTTGAAATGAAAACTAATCAGAATTATTATAATATTCTACAAAATCTCCAGGAAAAAGGAATTACCATTTAGTTTGGTTGGTATGCCAAGGGATGAATTTGATAAGGCAAATGTTGATTCACTTGACGAAGTTGTCTGATTCAGTTGTCTGGCCCGACTTGGGTTTAGAAATTTCTTGCACTTCAAAGAGATGAAGGAACAACACCGATAATTTATGTTTAACCAATAATTTTAAAATTATTTTCAATATGTAATTTTCAAACCGTACTATAGTGAATCCGCACTATGTTCGAAGCCGCACTATGCGTGGAATTGCTATTTAACATTTCTATTGTTGGTATTCATCGGTTATATTCAGGACAGTTATTTTTTTCTTTTAAGATTGATAAATAGAATATTTACAATTTCATTTATTACTTAAATATATGTACAGACAACCCTACATAGTCACGTAACAATTGTATGGTTTAGTATACTTTTCCAGATTTCTTAATCTTAATCTTTTTACAATAAAAACTGAGACCCAATGTCCATTTATATATGGAGTTTCAAATACATACCGTGTTATTAAAAGCATGTAATCAATTATCCGTGTTATTTGAGTGTTGACTGTATTTTATATATTACATAGCATAAGAAATCATTTAGAATTGATAATTAATTTACTCAATAGATTGAAAACAAACATTCGATGAAAACAAAAAGTGAAAAGTAGTTAATATATATTGAAAATGTTAGTTTTACGATTTATTAAAGCGTTAGCAGTAAAATCACAAAAATCATATATAACAAGCAATTTTTAATTTAATTCTGCTGAAAATGAAATAAAATGTAAAAATATTAAACAAATTTATATTATTATTAGACAATTGAATACTCGAAGTTGTTTACTCTGTTATGAGTGATAAATCGAATATAGGTGGGTATATCGAGTATAATACATTCACGGCTGATTGAATCAATGAATGAAATTGAATGTTTGCTCGCGCTCTCGATGTCGAGACGGATCAAATCCGAAAACGAGGATAAAGCTAATAAAAGTACTTCTATGCCATCGAAATGGAAATGTAACCTTATATCATCATCATTCTCCCATTTCCCACTTCAAAAAAAAACCTCAACTTCTTACTGTTATTATTTAGTAAAGAAAAAAAACTTATTTATTATTCGCTTTATGTTTTTTTGTTATTCCAATTTTCCTGCACGCTTCTTGTGCGATTTTTTTTTGTCATGAAGGGTGGAAAATGCAATATAGCGACTCGGAGGAGCGCGTGCAGTGAAACATTTCCTGCGTGTGATTTAGTATAGTTCCTGTTTTTAGAGAACAGCTCGAGCGTTAGAGTACCCATCCCCTTCATCCTTTACCTTCCTTATTCATCTTGTGCTATTTTTTTCTTTTTCTACATAAGGAATGATGATGAAAGACGGCACGGCACAGATGTTGCAAACGTTCAACCCCCGAAAATTCATCAAGAAAAAAAAAATAGTATTTTTTTATATAATATACAAGATTTTATTTTCTAGGGGTTGATGTTTCTATATGATATTAAATCTTGGAGATACGTTTTGATTGTGGTTGATTTTAAACTAGATTCAGCAGTACATGAATTTTCACCATCGGCATTGCAGAGGAAACGCAATTGGATAGAAATAGTTCAAAGTAAATAATATGGATGCGCCCCAATTCCGCGATGGAAAATGTAAATTGATACGCATTGGAGCGGCGCCAGGAATGCGATTTGAATAACTTAATATTAATTTTCGCGGAAAATATATATATCTGTTTAGTGGAGACGAGAATTAATTTCCATTAAATACCCTGTCATCAAATAACGTGTTTCATTTAGTGTCGAACGGGATGGAGTTAATTGCAAACCGCATCGTGTTAAGTGTATTCCTTGATTAAGCGAGAAACGGATACTGACTATGTGCATTTCTCTTTGGTTTCAAAACAATTCACTTAATGATTGATTGATTTTTGGCCATGCCTCTCGCGCACATTAAATATGACTTAATGTATGCATTATAAACGAGAATTGAGCTTCCTTTGGTTTACATGTTACCTACCTCATTAAATCTGTTTTTTTTGTTCGTTTTTTTCCTTTTTTTCTCCTTTTGAAATTGGAGTGAGTTAGGGTAAATGATATGTACAAATAATGATGTATAAATGAAATTAAATGACCGCCTCGCTTTGCGTCTGCAGATTGATGATCTCACCCTCAGAGACGTTGCTGATGAGGCGGGGATCGAAGGAGGTCGCGCCCGTCGGTGGTAGGCGTAGGGTCGCCCCGGTCGTCACCAGGTGATTGTTCATGTGGATGTCGCTGGAGGCGTTGCTGTAGTTGACGTGATCGCGGCGCGGCCTCCACAGACGGACGCAGGTCAGCCGCGAGGCAAACTGGCAGCAAGATTGAAGGGTCTTCTTGAAAGCGGCCCTGAACTCGCGGTTGAAGTAGGCGTAGATCAACGGGTTCAGCGCCGAGTTGAAGTAGCCCACCCAGAAGACGAGAGTCACCACGGATGGTGGACTGTAGCAGTACGTTGTCCCGCACAACGTCGAAATCACGTACCTGAAATAATAAAGCAACGTATAATAAATTAATCAAATGTCATATCACTTAGAAACACTATAGTTTTATTTTCATAGTTTCGGAAGAGCCACGTAAACAATTTTGTCGCTAACAACTGAAGACACTGGAAGTATTTGTGAAGAAATATATTGTCGTGTCGTGTCCTATATGGAAAATCGAGTTGCTGTGGAATATCTTCTTCGGTTGTATGTTGTGTAGTCTTAGGTTTTGCAAATAAATAATCCAACGAGGTCTACTTGTGCTTTATTATTAAAATGTTCTTTAAAATATTTACTTTATTGTAGTTCTTCCCTCAGCGATACATCTAAGACTATGTAGTTGTTTATTTATTGTTCTTCGTATGAATAAATACAAATACTTATTCTACGTATAAAATTAATTAATAGTTTGAGGAGTAAGGCACGTTTTTTATAAGAAGCTCCGCTTCAGATGACTTTGTTGAATCTGCCAATTCTGCATTTTAGTTCCCAGGTTAAAAATCATAATTAGCAAATGTTTTACTATTCACAGAGTTTAGCAAACTTTGAAATAAATAGTAATCTAATGATGCAAAGTCAGGGCTATATGTAGAATGCGGAAATACTACCCAATCGTACTTCAATGAATTCCTACGAGTTACCAAATATTTTTGAGGATTTGTATTTTTCTTTTAGTGAAATACAATTTTGCAAATTCTTGCTATTTATCTTTGATTGCTTTCTCCAGTTCCATTAGATTTAGACAGTAAATATCTGAATTGATTGTTTGATTCCTTGGATGCAGCTCAAAATACACAACACCTTTGAAAGCATCATTGTTTTTGATGTAATTCAGCTTTGGATGTGGTTAGTGCTGTGTACTACTAATGTCTTCGTCTAAAATAAGTGACACAGCACGCAACAAGCATGATTTTATTTAAAAAAAAAATTACTTTTAACAAATGATTATAAAATGTTAATGTAAAAGCATCACAGGTTCAGATCTTGACGATCTGTCAAATGTCATAGGTTGCTAATAAGGATTATTGTGTTTATAGTAATTGTATTTATTGATTTTTTTTACTGCATTATTTGGAAATGTTTTTTTATAATTTATATTGTGACTTGCAAAAAGATCGTCCCGATTTTTTACGAAATTAAAACATTTATATATAGATATATAAATTTGTAATTATGTATACACCATTTTGATCTATACACTTTTATTCATCTTTCTCATAATTTAAACATCCCAGCCTCTCAGAATTTATAAGGTTTTTCGTCTAAAAACTTTTCCCGGTGATCTTTTTGTCGACTGAAAATTAAACGTTCTTGCGTTAATGGAATTTTGCAAAGACAAGAATAAGTGGAAATCGGAAGGTGTACTTTCTGGTGAATACTATAGGTGGAGTAATACAACTCAGTTTAACTCCAATAATATTTGTGGGGTATTAAAAGTAACATAAGGGCTGCCATTATTGTGGCTATTGTCAATTAAATTATACAGATTTCATATATCGTAACGATTTATGTAACCAAGCTTCAAGAACGCTCGTGAATGGTTGTTTTCGATACTTCTATAATCTCTGCTAATTCACTTGTCGTGTACTGCAGGTTATGATCGATTAATCTCTTGATTTCATCATTATTACTAGCAAACTAGCTTTAGTGGTAGATTTTAAGAAGTTGCTTTAGCTGCGTAAGTGATTTATTTAGATTAAAGCTTGTGATTTCAGTCATAAAAACAATGAATAATCCACCATCGATAATAATCAAATCGACAACCGGACAATAGAACATTGGAAAAAAAATGGAAATTCTAACAAAATATAAATAAAAAATGGAATGATCTTGAATATAAAATTTATTGAAAACATCTCATTCCTTTAAACAATAATTTGCATATGATTCGCTTCTTTAGTATAAGTTCATAATTTCATAATAATAGATAGATATATTCTTATTTGGGCGACTAATAGCCGAATGGTTAAGTAGCCCTACCGACGATTTCGTGGGCGCCGGTTCGAATCCTGGTGAGCCCTCTCGGTGCTTGCAGCAATAGGGCCATCGTTCATCACAGATGGACAGTATTCTTATTTGTTCGTTTTGTTATTATTTTACTTGTTATATTTTAGCGTAGTTTTATTTGTTCAATCTTTTATTGTTTTACTTGTTAATAAATTGAAACTACATTAGGAACTTATTATTAACAAATAAAAAATAAAAGTTATGTCATAAAATCATAATCGTATTTTTTTTAAAGAATCTGTCGTCCACTTGTCCAGTACATGATTAAATAAATGGAACACATATATATATATATTAGAATTTATTTATGTATAGAATGTACATTTTTTTCTTTTGTATTGATGTTTGGCCAATAAATTATTAAATTATTTATTTACATGAACATTAATTAAATAATAAAATTCAATGAACAAACTGAAACTGAAATATAATATTATATTGACAAGAAAAGTTATTTTAGTAGTGTTTCGGAGTATGTGATACCCCAACCGTATTTCAAGAGAGCTAACCACGAACTGAATCTCATCTAATAACTATATTCTCTTTATACATGTATAACCTGAAGCTACTGAAAGCTACAAGTCACTGGTGTTTATAATTTTTGTTTTAGAACATTAAATAGTGACGCTTGGGGTATGTGATGCCCCACAACACTAACACAGGGTTAATATCTGTAATGAAACACCTGAATTCATATTAATTTCATTTTGAGTTGAAAATTGTATTAAAATTTGAAGTAAATTTATGTTGATTAGTAACTGTAATTTAATTCTATTTGAGACAATAAAAAGGTCTAAATTATGTTTTTTTTTACTGGAGTAAAATAAACTTTTGTGTACAATTTCACAAATAAACGTCATGACATCGATATTTATTTTGATGACTTTTTACGTATTTACTTCCCTTTTTTTATTTTTACCCGTTATTGTTAACATATATAAATGTAGGTATTTTTATTGTTGAACATGTTTTAAACTTATTTTCTCTATATCAAAATCGTACGTTTCTATTCGAACATTGCACGCCAGCACGAACGAATTCTCACACAATAAAGAAGAGATTCAGGTAAATCTAGGACACATTTTTCTATAAACTTTATAAGAAGTTTCTATAACACACGTATGCATATTTTCCATAACGTTTACTAAATTTGATTATATGTATTATTAAATTTTCTTATTCAATTCTCACAAATAACAAAATGTAAATTGTTTTATCCTTAAAATATATTAAAATTCTTTAAACAAAATAAAGCACCTTTATTTATGTATTAATTTGAGATGTTAGCAGTTGTTATATTTTACATAATTATGTTGTACAATGTTTAATTTTGTTGTTTTTATTGTCTCTAATTTATGATTTAATTTCAGAAGTTTTTCAGGTTTAACTCATATTTGCAGCTTGTCTCTAATTTGAAATAAAGTCGATATATCTTTATAAATTTTGTTATCTTTTAGACCAGGGGTCGATGAACCGGAGTAATTTACCCCAAATTGGATAAAAGTGAATTATTGGGTGAAACGCGTAATGCCGACAAAAATGAATATATTTTGGGGTAATTGGTAAAATAAAATCTGCGACCCCTGCTTTAGGTCACAATATTTTCTTGTCTCCTGTAGTTTTCTTGAATTATTTGCTATGTTAAAGGTATCCGCATGTTCAAATACCGAATGATTATCATATAAAAAGGTTTTATTTCAAGCCCAAGTTGAATTGTAAGATTATTTATATTTATGTATTTAAGGATCTGGTTTTGATCACTAAATTTATAAAACGGTAGTAAATCCATAAGATTAAAATGAAATTATCCTTCAAATTTACAGTCTACCAATATTTTCAGAAAAACTAAGTTTCCTTTTGATAAAATTGAGTGATTCTTAAATTAAACATCTCAAACAGGAAATATTGTATTCAGAAAGGGCGATTACATTACGGTCTACTACTAATACGACCCTCGTCCCATCCTCATCCTTGCCGGAAACACTTGCAACGTGGACAACAAGCTGCTTACGTCCCACGACTTCCTTTCCTCCTCACTCACCTTTCTATCTAACAAGCATTCGTCGATGACAACCTCATGAACCGTCCTCTCGCACAGCCACATTCCTTCCAAACGTACAATTCAAATGCCCAGCAGCTCGTTAATCCTGGGCAAATTTACAATTTGATGCAATTTTGCGCTTGTAACTGCACTCGACAATGCTAACAAACTCATTAAATTCATAGAACAACATTGTTATTATCTGTCAACGTCAGAGGTGACAGCTAACGCAACAACTTTTTATAGATGAAATTCGCTAGTAATAATCAGAAATTATAGATGTAAAATTGATTTTTATTAACGATGCATTGAAACGTGAAATAACTGCTATTTTGCAAAACTTTGTTTTTAGAGGTATAAGATACAATGCCAAGGTTTTCTACCAACATGTTCTCCATTGATTAATAACTAACATCCTCTTTCGAAACCCATTGATTTAGCTACACTCCACTTAAGCATTTCTTCATGACTTCTTTCGAAGAACTATAAATGTTTTCGGATCACTGCGGATTTCGCTAAATCAAAACTTTGTTATCAAAGGTAATGTTATCCGGAATATGACTGTATTTTCTTTAGACATTAACTCCGATAAAGAAGCCAATAATATTGTTAAAGTAATAATTCAGAAGGAAACCTCTCTTGTTAATGAACAATTTGGGATATTCTACAGATATTAATACGTTAGACCAGCGGTTTTGAACTTGTGAGTTGCGGATACCTCCGCAACGCATCTCAATATGCGTTTTTTTAAAGGGTCACGAAATGACAGCTGTCACTGTCAAGAGGAAGTAAAGAAATCCGTGTGGAAAAATATATCAAAATCAAAATATTAAAAAAAAAAAAATATGAATTAAAACCGAAAATTAAGAATTTCGAAAAATTACAATTACTTGCGAAATCAACATATAAATAAGTTTTAACTACTTTTTGCAAACACTGTTCAGAAATAATATTATTTATAGGATTAAAATAAGGGAAAATATTAATGTTACGACAAAATTAAGTAAACTAGCAGCATATTTCACACCACAAAAGATTATATTTTTCACTACAGATTTCCTGTCATTACTAAAGTTCTAGGGTTGCTTAGTCTCGACATTTTACGTTGCACGAAATGAAAAAATAAACAATTTTTTAACAAAAATAAAAATAATTATAAAAAATGGTAATATGACAAATAGTAAACTAAATACTTATTATAATATACATATTGAAAATTGTATATAAAAGATCCTGGAAAAAATCGTTTCATTAAACAGCAAATTAAATCATGTCTGATTTTTAAAATCTGATTAATATTTTCTCCGCATTTATAAGTTTTTGGATTATGAATATAGATATTTAAATAAAGTTATAATTCGTTTATCCCTTTGTTGTCCAAGTCTATCTCATAATGCATATCTCTTCTAAGATAATAATTAACTTTGTACTGTTATTTGTTTTTTAAATGTTTCCATTGTGTCATTTTTGTCTACTTAATAAGTAAATTAATTAAGCAATGAACTTAAAATACTTAAATAGTACTTACGATTAACATTGAATTTAACAAACAAATTAATTATTGTCAAATGTAGATTGTATAATTCGATCTTATTGCCCGTGAATAAATTCAATTAATACTAAATTCAGACAACCCAGAAGGCTGCGCTCTATTGTTTGTATTATGTCATTTTTTTTTACAGCAAACACAAAATATATTAGTCAAGGGAGACGCTTGTTATACTTATATTTAATAAAAATTTAAAAAAAACAGAAGATAATTAATATATTCAAAGTCAATTTTGAAATTTCTCGCGTCTCGAACGGCAATTTCCAGGTATCGAAACTATATTTTTCCAAATGTCCCGGGAATTCCCGGTTTAGAAACCCTAGTACGTTCTATTTTGACGTGCCACTTCAGATTAAGAGAAATATCAATCAATATTCTTTGTCGTTCCAATATATTTCTTGGTGTTAATTTACTTGTTTTTGTCGCAACGTGAAATGCAACCCCTATAATAATCTTTTAAATTAACGTTCGAAAATACAGTTTATTTTTAATTTCTAGTTTTCCGGGAATTCTGAGAAACAACAAATAATATTAATATATATATATTAAAGAGAATTGAAAAACATAGTTATTGAATTTCTGTATTTATGACGCTTATCAATTTATTTGTAAATTTTTAAACATTTCATTTTTTATTTTCTTTAATTTATTTCATTACTAATATACGCTATATACTAAATTGACCAAATACAGAAATATTAAGTATATATTGTAATAAGAATGAATGTTGAAATTAGAATAAGCAGCTATTATTTTTTTATTATACTTTATACAATTTTTATTTTTTAATTTATTTTTGTAATGAATATTATTATTAAATTGCATATTTTCCAATAATCGAATTACTTTGTCAAAATTTTGCACACAATAGACAAAATCAATAAAATATTAATGAAAATACTCGGGTCATTCATTAAAAATAGGTATACAATCAATGTTCTTTTACCTTATAGTAATGTGAATAATTCTGATTAAGAATAATAGTTAAATGAAATATAATATTAAATCTTAAATAACTAAATTTAGTAGATCATATTGACATTCTAATCAAGACTGCTATTTAATGAAATATCTATGACAACTGAGAACAAGGTTGCGCTTAACAAAGTAATTTCTGGGAATCCTCGTTAATTGAGGTTTGATTATTTATTAGGATTTATACAAAAACCGACTTTAAAAAAACCGGTTATCTAATTTCAACTTTTCTATAAAACTGGTTTAAACCGGTATTTATCACAAAATAATATTGAGAAAATTGAGAATATCATGTTATAAAACTATAACAAAATAAAATTTACAGAAAAAAGGACTTCTAACAACATTTTTTACCATTTTGGACAGGACGAAGTCGCTTCTTCAGTTTCTGGAATATATTAATGAATTGATTTATGCATAGCATTTTCTAATGCTATTATTTAGAAGTCAATATAATATTTAACAATATTTCCGTTTTATGCCAGAGGCGATTTTGTGTCAAAATGTTTATGTTTTTAATCAAATAATTCATTCATTTTTTTATTTTAAGTATAGGTTCAAAATATAGATTTTTTTTTCAGAAAAAACCCTACTGTATAGCAGAACGGATGAAACTAAACAGACAATTGTAATAAGTACCAACTTAAATAAATTTATTTTACTAATAATGCCTTTGCGATATGTTCAAAATGAAACAGATTTAATTATTATTGTATTTTTTTTAATCTAAGGTAGTTATCGTCCGCTACTGACTGAAAAGATGTCAAAAATAATGTAAAAATAATTAATAAGAAATTCTTACCATAGAAAGAATGGAAGCCAGCATGCGAGGAAAGCGGACACGATGATGCCCAGTGTTCGAGCGGCCTTCCTTTCCCTCTTCATCTTGCTGGTGCCTGGATCCGTTTTCACTTCAGCTAGATCTGCATCAACGGATTGCCTCAAGGAGGTGAGTCCAGCCGAAATTCCATTGATTTGCAGGTGCTTGTTCAGAAGGGCTGCCGCCACTTTACTCCTGAAAACGGTTCGAAATGATCAGTATTCCAAAACCGAAACCAAACTGAGCAACCTGATTTAATTAAATTACTTAATACACATTTCTCGTTCGAGAACTCCGACGGAGAAACAGGAATGTGCGGTATTGCAATTTTCGCGCCCGCCAATTGAAAGGATGAGAAGGAAGGGTGAGGGAATTGACCGAGTTTTCTCCGTTCCCAATTGCCATCCGATGGTCGGACGGGGCCAAGAAAAATAGTTAATTGCCTTCGCTCGCCTTTCATTTCTCACTCTTAACCTCGACGGAGGCTTTCCGTCGTAATAAGTTGGATTGACTTTGGACGAAGCAGGAAAGTTGGCTGTAGGGTAGACCCAGATGATATATATATCTATATAGATGTATAAAACTGGTGGCGAATTACAGGCTCGCATCAGCGGCAAAACTAAAAGTGGGTAGTTTGGAAAATGAAACGAAATAGGGATCTTCTCCTTCTTCGTCGTCGTCGTCATCATCTTGTGAACGCGTGTCTGTTTGTGTGGAAAAAGGATCCCCATTCTCTCGCAGAAGCTATTTTTAGAAACGGTTCTAAAGCCCGACTCTAAATCATTTTCGCGGCAGACGTATATTCTTGCACGGCCGTCAAATGTGAAAACGTCTCTCGGATTACCACCGAGGACGACTATCTAAATTCATCATCCTCTGTCTCTCTCACTCTTTCAATGTATTTAGCCAATGATGAATACTCGCCCGGCGCATCCAACATCCACGTCTTAGGTATCGCACTAAGCCCTCTGGATCATTACAATTTAAACACGTACTCAAACTCAATTAATTTCTCTTTAATGTTCTCTACTCACGTTGTTACATACGTCCTGTGAGACTAAGCTGTAGTGCATAAAAGGAGTGTAATAGCAATTGCAGATTCTCGTGTAATCGCTGTCAAATTTTATGAGTGGCTTTTCTAAATGACTTTGCTACATTAGAGGATTTGTGAATTTTCAGTACATCTAAGACGATTTTGCAATACGTAAAGTAATTGAAAAAAAGTATACTTACGTTCAATGAGCTAAGTGATGTTGTTTATAGTTTAAAAGCAGTTTAATTATTTTAATCATATTAAAAAATATAATAAAATTATATAAAAAATAGCAATATTTGAAATGTTATATTATTAATTTGAAAATAATGTGAATTTTAAAATATATATGTTTTTATCTATTTAAAAAAGTAAATTGTAATTCGAAAATTAATGCAAAATTAATAATTTGTAGATTATTTTTGAGTAGATACAATATGCAAAGATAAATTAAATATATTGGATTTCAAGCAACATCAAAGTATCTTTAAGTTGAAGTTTGTAGAGAGAAACAGTGAGAAGATTATAATAATAAAAATATTGCATTAGTTCTGTGCAATGCAAATAAGTAAAAATAAAATAAATATTTGTCGTTTCAATAAAATACCCTTTAAGTTTGCAGTTTTTAAACAATATTAAAAAAAATGTGAGAAGTATGTAGTTTTAGAAATACTTTTTAGAACATTACAGTAGAATTTCGAATACTTGAAAATAGGATAATTAAAATAATAACACATAAGTTTCGCTTTTCTTTCCACTTTCCACTTATGTCATATCTTACGTATAGTTATTGTGATGTTATTTTTTTTTTTATCTATATTTCATGTTTTTTTTATATATATATATATATTTTTTTTTTAAATTTGTAGTTGTTGGTTGGTTGTTATAGGTTAACTTCAGTAGTATATTCATGCTCTGAGATTCCACTGTTTCCTTTCACTGTGAATCTGCGCCCTACAATAATTCTTGTGGAGAAAATAGTTTCGCTTTTCGAAAAATTTAATTTTCGACTAGCCTTAAGGATTAAATTAATATCCCATTGTATTAGTAGCGTTATAACAATATCTAAGAATATGTATTGTTATGCGAAATATTCAGTTTTTAAAAGAAATTATATTAATGTTTCAAATTTTAAGATTTTTATATTAAGATGCAAAGTATATATTTTTTTCAAAGAAATTATGTGATCTTAAAATTTTATTAAGGAATTTTTATTAACGTGTGTAGAATTTAATTTTGAAATTTAGATTTTCATGATCAAAAACGAGGTCACTGCAATTCATAGTTAGGTCTATAACTATAAAATTGCGTTAAAATGTAATATTGAGATTTGCTAAGAACATTATATTAAATTATAAGATTTATTTATAAGAAAAATAAATTATTAAACGCTAAAACATAATCAATGAATATTTTTAACGCATACATTTTCAAATATCGATGTTCAAAAACCTCAACTTCACACCATCAAGTATCAAGGAAATTATGTGAAAGCATACAATATTAAGGCTTTATTAAGAAAATTAAATTCAAGTATGTAATGTTACAACATTCTCTAAGAACTTTTATTACAGTATGTATAATTTATTTACATAATTATATTAATGTTTGAAATTTCATGATTTTATCTATGAAATGCGTTTATGCGTTCAATTTTATTACTTAATCTAAGAAATTATGATAATCGTTTTACTGTTAAGATTTTATCTATGAAATTATATTAATTTGTAGAATGTTAATCTAAGAAATAATTTTAATATTTTTAGTCTTAACATTTAATCTATTAATTAATTATGTTAATATGCATAGTTACGATTTGTTATACAGTAAAATGTTCTCCTCCTCTGTATAAATCTATCAGTACCAAGTTAATATATAAATGTACTGATCACCAATCCATATCTTTTTCCATGACATTGATTACTTAACTGTCATGAACTTAAAAACTTAAAATACTCTAGCATTATATTTCAATATTTAAATTAATATTGAGCGCACAGGAAATGATTACAGTGACACTGTTATATAAAGCTATTAAAACTTTGTAACTCTCTGATGGAATATACAAAATAACCCTGACATAGTTACTGTCTATTAATAAACAAGCAAAGTAAATAGATTTAATTTTCCAAGCAACACAGAGAGAGCGGATTTTATGCAAATTATTTGTATACAGCAAATAGCTCAGATAGTCCGGATTCACTGTAATCCAGTTTAGAATCGTTCAAAACAAATACAATTTTAATTGAGCAATATACAAATAAATTGTAAAAACATAAGTATACAATTTTTTCCTCCGATTAATCCGGTTTCAAACTGTCTGCGATATTGACAGAATTGACTGACATAACAGACCGGTTTCAACATTAGACCGGTTTCATAGAGTCCGGGATATTGCCAGAAATAATTATTCGGACTATGCGAGGAATTGCTATATTTAATTCATCAATTAGTCTGCTTTCAGATAATGCAATATATTGACAGAATGAAAATTATTCGGAATTTCTATATTTAGTTTCTCAATTTCACCGGTTTCAGACAATAATTGATATTGACAGAAATAATTATTTGAACTATGCGAGGAATTGCTGTATTTGATTCTTGGATTAGTACACTTTCAAACAGTACTGGATGTTGACAGATTGATGATTATTCGGACTATGTGAGGAATTGCTGTTTTAGTTTTGACAGAAACAAGTATTCGGACTATGCTAGGTATTGCTGCGTTTAGTTCATCGATTAGTCCGCTTTTAGATAGTCTTTTAGATAATCGGGGATATTGATACAATCAATTATTCGGACTATGTGATGTATTGCTGTCTTAGTCTGGTTTCAAACAGTCCGAGATATTGAGAGAAACGATTATCCGGACTATGCAAGGTAATTATGTATTTAGTTCTTCGATTAGACCGGTTTCAGACAGTTTGAGATATTTACATAAACAATTATTCAAATAATGCGAGGTATAGCTGTATTTAGTTCCTCGATTAGTCCGCTTTCAGATAGTCCGGGATATTAACAGATTGACGATTATCCGGGCTATGTAAGGTATTGCTGTATTTAGTTCCTCGATTAGACAGATTTCAGACAGTCCAGAATGTTGACAGAGATATAATTACCCGGACTTTATTTAGTTCCTTCAAACAGTCAGGGATGTTGAAAACATCGATTATCCGTACTGTGTCTGATAGACGGTTTCAAATAGTCCAGTATATTGGCGGAATTGATAACCCGGACTATGCGAGGTAATTTCCAAATTAAGAATAGATTAATGTTATAAATCTTAATATAGGAGAAGAAAAAACAATTAATGTTTAATAATAAACAGAATTAAATTGTGTGGAACAGAAGGGACTAAGTAATTGATGGATCGAGGAGCCCAGGGAAAAAATACAACCGTGCATCGACAGAGATAAATCATTTACGTAACAATAATAATTTCCAAATGGACGTAGCACGCAAGAAAATAAAATAGAAAGAATATATATATTTCGAATTCAAGTCTTTCGTTTCCATGGGAATTCGTATCAACTCCTTCTCGCTCCCTCTTGTTCTCGCTTCTTCTCACTATGCATCCTTCTGAGAGATCGAAAAGGTATAAAGTGTGTTCTCTTCTGCTCTCTATGTGAAAAACAGAGATGAGATGGAGGATGGAGAATTGGGATAGGAGCTAATAAGAAAGTGCCGGGCGTAAAAAGAAATCGAGTTATCCTCGCTCCTTCGCAGGCAGCAAACATAATTAATACCGAAGTTGCTTTCTAAGTGAAATTATTAAAGCCTCAGATGGCCAGCCGTGCGACATCTCAAAATCAATGCACGCTCCGCCTCAATTAAATCTCAGCTGGAAAATTGGTGGTAAATCAAGCTCAACAGGATAAAAGCGGACAAAGATTATGAAGACGACCTGGACAAGATGTAACATTAATTTAAATAGGTTTGTAACCTAAAATTGTTATATTGTTAAATATTGTTTGTACATTTTCATCAACAAATTGATTTAATTATAAAAATAAAAATAGTTTGTTATGATTAGTGTTTAGTAAGTATTTTCTTTACGTATAAATTGGAAATAAATATTTTTTATTGTTTTATTTAAATAAAATAAATACAGTAAACAGAAATAAATATATAAGAATTTTAATTACTCCGGTTTCAAACAGTCCGGGATATTGGCAGAACTGATTTCCCGGACTATGCGAGGTATTGCTGTATTTCCAAATTAAGATTAGATTAATATTATAAATCTTAATATATGCACACAAAAAAACAATTGAATGAATATAATTTATGTAACTGCAGAGACAGCGTTAAAACGTTTCTTTTCAAAATTAGATAATTATGATTAAAATTAATGAGATTTGTATTATAATTAAAAAGGGAAATTGTAATTAAAACAAAATACAAAATCTTGTTTACGAAAGAAAATATACATGGGAAAAATTGAATAGAATTTCTTGCATTTATATGCAAACCTTTCTTCATCTTTCACGCAACTTAAAAATTACCTATTGCCAGAATTTATTTGTTTTTTCTTAAAAAAAAAATCTTCAGGTGGTTTTTTATGTCGACTAAAATCGTTTTTACAGTTAATGGAATTTTGCATATATCCAAATTTGTGGAAATCGGAAATTGCATTGTTTGGTGAATACTACGGGTGGACAAATTATTTGAAAGACAAATCATCGAATGAAAAAAAAAAATGATTTCACTATAAATGATAATGCAACGGATTATTACGACTAATAGCATGAACAGCGTAATGCAAACAGCGTGTGAAAAGTGTAGGACGCGAGACGGACGACTCAGCAAATATTTGATCCGTACGGAATTCCGTGCATTGTGACACACTTTCGCATATACATTTATACTCGCTGAAAATACCGAGTTTTCCGACCGGAAAACAATGTAACAAGGGTTACTATGATTGTTGGTTTTATCCGGGAAAATTGTCATTCAAAATTGTGCTCTCACGTGTTTAAGTTCCCCAAGCAACGAACCGTCTACATTTAAGAGATTGCCATTGTCGTACGACTGCACATTATTGTTTCATTTCTATGGAAACTGCAAGTTATAAATAAAAAAAACCTTGATTTATAATGCTCAATGCGTTTAGCTTCAGTGAAATAATAATTATCTAAAGTAGCAATAATATTATATAATAGCAATAATAATTATATTATATAAGTTACGCGAATTTAGTTCTAGTTTATCATATTTTAGTACCAAATTAGAAATTCGTTTTTATAAATTTTAATTAGAGTTGAGTGAGAACAAAAACCAAAATTTGCATTTATGAAAAGTGAAATTAAGTGAGGTCCATTCAAGGAAACCACATTCTTTGATTTTACCGATTGACGCATATTAATATCAAATCTTTTAGCATTCTCGTTTGAAGAAATTGTCCAAACAATAAAGTATAATTATTTAGTTACTGCATTTTTTTTATAATATAGTAGACAAATCAGGTTAGTTGAAATATTTTCAATTATCTATAAATGTTGTTTATATTTGGACTGAATTGAATCAATAAACATTTTATGGTGGATGCGCAGGGTTCGATTAGAAATTAATTTGTATTTTGGAGCAGATTAAAAAGGAGTTTTAATAGGAATTAGTTTTTATAATGATAAAAATATAATCAATTTATTAAAATTTTGCATATAGACGAGTGAATACTAAAACAAGAAATGTATATAATACAACTGAAATTAAGCAAGTGATCCTAGGAAACCGATTGACGCATATTAATTTTCACTATTTCGGTGTATTTGAAGGTGAAAGTGAAGTAATATTTGTTCTTTTTGTAAGATATTACTTATCTGAATAAAAAAGTATTTAGAAATATTTTTTTAATTTTTTATGTACTGTAATTGTATTCACAATCTGTTCATCAACGTGAATATTGAGTAAATTTAGGATCGCGGTTGACATTAGGTAGGTAATCTTTCCCGGTGGATAGTTACCATTATGATGATTTTTTTATTTAACTTCAGTAGTATATTGATGCTCTGCAATTCCACTATTTCCTTTGACTGTGAATCTGCTGCTTAACACTGTCATTGTCCATCAACTTGGCTGAGGGTCCATCTGTGACGAGCGATGGCCTGGCTTGATCAGGATTCGAACTGTCGCCGGATTCGATCGTGGTAGGGCGACTTAACCATTCAGCTATTAGCTGCCCCTTTTAGAAATATAAATTTTATAACCACTAAAAATAATATTATTTTTATTCACAGAAATAAATATTGTCGTATAAGAAATATTAACTATTATATTATAAATTAACTAACTTCTTTAGGTTGCAATAGCATTACATTCGATCAGTTCAGATTCACTATGACCAGGTTAGAAAGTTTCAAAACAACTTAAATTTTAATTGAGCAAAATAAATATAAATTTCTAAAAGTTTATTTTTTGTAATCATATAGTTTCTTGATTAGTCCTGTATCAAATATTCTGAGATATTAGTATAGTTAATTATCCGCACTATGCGAGGTATTCCTATATACATGTAAGTGCTGTAGTTTTTACATTTCATTTTATTTTCTAATCAACTATTTTTTATTTAATTTGTGTTTCGTGAAACATATTAATCATAGTGTAGTTGTAGCATTATAAAAGTCATTTTAATTTATTCTTCATCTATTTCATTGTTTTGTTATTCGTGTCGGTCTTCTATTATTAATGGCTCGTGAATATATATGTAAACTGCGATTGGTTTGGAAAAGTTCGGAAAACTCGAGTTCGAGCATTGTTTATGGAGACGGATCGATAAAATTGGCTTCGGAAAATGGCCCGACAACGGAATAGCGACAAAAAAAATAAATGAATAAATAATACAAAAGGAGCAAACGAAAAAAGAGAGAAGAGGAACGGCGCAGACTGGCAAGATCATCCGCCGTGTACGGAATGCAGTAAGCCGATTGAATTAGCCACAATGGATGGTAGATAATTGCGGATGGCTTTGAACTTGGGGCCCCGACCAACGCAAAGACGGGAAAAGGGCGTATCGAAGGGGGTGAGACAAAGAGTGTATGAGTGAGAGAGAAAGGAGAGAAGATAGAGGGAGCTGTGATGGCAGTGGGAACCTTAAGGGAAAAGTCAGCCGAATGAAAAATCATTGAGCTCTGGCAAATCCTATTCCACTACAGCCAAAGTGGAGATCTGCTCCATTGTATGTTGTATTTAGTCCTTTCTCTGCCTTCCATTTATTTATCTTCATCCATTCGACTACTCAACTTTTTTTTTCACTCAACGCATTATTTGTTTAGCATCGCACATTTCGATTTGTACTTTTACCTAGTCTATTGCAAATCTTCAATATTAAACACAAAATATCAAATTTCATTGATAAAAAATAATATAGTAATACCTCGGTTAACGAATATAATGCGTTCAACAAAATTAACATAAAGGGAAACTTACTAACATATACGTTCATTCGTAAAATAAATGAAAAGCTTTTTTCGAACAAAGAAAAATTTTGTCATATACAAAGTGAAATTAATTGTTTATGCATTTTCTTTAACAATTGCACTTAACACTGATGTCTTTTTTCCTAAATCATGATCTTTTTTTACAACAATAAAAATTTCAGGCTTTTTAAACCTTCAGTTGTCGCTTTTTTTGTCAAGAACTTTTCTAATTACATTTTTATATTCGTTTGCTAAAGTTTTTCTAGATCTTCAACTGAAAAAACGTCTTTCAATAATTATTTAACATTTTCCTCATCAGCATTTCAAAAACATATTAAGCAATCTGCATAACATACTATTTTGCATGTTATATTGCGCTAAAGTCTATTTAAACATTAGTTACTAATTTCGAAGAACTATTTATGTTTTCGGGTAACGTTAACTGATGTTATGATATGATTTTAATAAAGTTTTTATTGTTTTTTTTTTTAAATATTGGAATAACCATTCAAAATTACCTTAATGCAACAAAAAAGTATAAAATTATTTTGATAATTATTTTTTAAATTACTTAGACTTAATGAAGCCATAATTTAATACAACAGTTTGATAAAAACAGATAAATTTTAGAGTTAATGCAAAAGTTGACTAAATTTCGACCACACGTTGCCTGAATTGGACCGGTAAAGGAAATTGTAAGAACAAGTAAATCCAAATTAGATGAGACTTTTATTATTGCTGTTATGAATTGATTTTTTGACAATAAATTTAATAATTTTGAAGTTCTAAATCGTAATAACAATCTTCAGTTGTAAGTATGTTTTTCGTCAAAAACTTTTTTAATTTCATCTGAATTTTCTAAATCTTCCACTCACTTTGTTGATTTTTTTATGTTACATAATATAAATTAAAATATATATTTGTATTTATTCTAATTGCAAATATTTATATTAATATTTTTGCGATACTTTCCTAAATGTATAAACACTTTGCATAAGCTTATTATTTATTGCCATATCCAACAAATTGACACGTGCAAAATAATATAAAGGTTATTAAGTGTATCAATGTATAGTACGTAGACTTATTTAGAAAAATAAATTACAAATTATACATAAAAAGAGACAAAAAATAAACACAAATAATGCTACACTTTATAATTTATGTTAAATACTGAAGAAGGATCAATAACACATAAAATTTCGATATATGTAGTGTATACTGGAGTGATATACTATAGTGTATAATGACTAATAAATTATTTTGTATACAAAGTACTATTTAAACAAAAATGAAGCGAGTGGTCCATTCTGGGAAACAAGATAGTTTTATTGAACCCATAAGCACATTTTATTTTCTTTTTTTTTCTTTTTCATTCCTTTTGTTGTTAGGTGAAATATTTTAAATTATGTTAAAAAGTTGCCAAATTTGTATCACTAGTTGCCTGAATTGGATCTACCAAATTGATGAAAAACACAGAAGGAAAAGCATTATTTCATAATATTGACGGTGTAAATAGTATTATTTGTTTTTCTTTAAATGTAAGTAATTTCTTTAAAAAAATAATAATAAAAAGAAGTTTTATACATTTTATTTTATATATTTTCAATATTTATACTACTTCAAATCTCCTATATTAAATATGAAAAATTAAATTTCACATATAACCAATTAAATTCGACTGATATGAAAATAATTGTATTTATATAATTGCGTTGCATTGAATGTATGAATATTCATATTTTCAAACAACTTTTATTGTTGTCCTCACAAATTAAAATATGCAATTTATGCTGCATTTAAAATCGTATTAACGTTTATGAAATACGTGTGCCAATTGATGATAAATTTAATGTATTTATTTTCAGGTTCGATAAAAAATGTAAATGCATCGGGGAAAGTGCCACGCTTCAAAGGAGAACTGATTGGCTTAGGGATTTTGGAGTAAGCAGAAGACAGCAGACAAAAAAATCCAGAGTATCGCTGGAGAAAGATCAATAGTTTTCATTCAGATGAGATGAAAGGATACAAATTGCTGAAATTACATTGGAAACGTACAAATATTTATACAGATTATTTTAACTAAGAGTTAGTAATCATATAATAATATCGATATAACGAAGTTTGCAATTTCAAGACATAGTTTAAGTAAAAAATATAGGATAAGTTATTTTAATTCTCGAAAAACAAGGAAAATCGTGAAATTACTTTAAAAAAATAATTTCCTTTTTATTCAAATATTATTACTAAGAAATGAAAACTTTATAGAAACTTAAGAAACAATCATTACCTTAACATAAAAATCAAACGTGTATCAAGTATATATTCAATGAATAAAGTATATAAAGAAAATAAGCTACATAAAGAAAACTATGTGGATTGAACTGAAATATCAAAGTTGAATGCAATGAATAAATAAACAAAGATTCTTGAAAATATTGACAATAGGTTTCAGATTATCAATCAGTTAATTGATTTTTTATTTATTTTTTACCTTTTATGAGTCCCGGGAAATCGAGAAATAATACTTTTAAAAATTCACGGGAATTTCCGCTTAAGTACAATTATTAATATAAGTATAAAATGAAAATTTACAACTGTAGATGTTAAACATGCTATTAATTTTTCTGGAAAAAGTAATTGAACCTGAATTATACTCATAAAATTGTTATTTTATCTTCACGGGAGCTGTTTGTTCTGATAATAGCTTTACCATCAATAGGCATTATTTCTATTGAAGATAAATTATATGCGGCGCTCAAAGCAGCCAAAACCTGTTTTACTTTAACTCTTTGGATTAAACACCTTTGGCGCTTTTAAATTAAATTTGTTATGTGTTAACTATATTGATTAATATTTTTCTTCTAAAATATGTTGAAAAATATTATCATAAAAATGTATGGAACACATGATTCCTGTCAACGTTGTTATTTTTTTAATAAATTAACTTTCATGATTCAATAAACAAGTATCAATTGATTTTTTTAAACTACAACAATACAAACGTAATTGAAAACATTTATAGACAATGAACTTAATTGTTCGGAAGTGCTTAAATAGAGTTTACAATAGATCGAATATGAAGTTTACTAATGTTTATTTTCGGTATGAAAGTGGTATTCCCTTTCAGATGTTGGAATCGGAGGAAGTAATGTGTGCCGAAAAGATGAGATTTTCTTAGAAATTGCGCAAATTCAGTAAATTATTTCAGTAAAATGTTTATATATATCTTTGAATTTTATAAATTTAGAATAAAAGTAAAAAATTATTAATTACTTATAAAAAGAGTAAAATATTTTAAAAATTATATTTTTAAAATTTTTATCATGAAATATACTTTTATCGTCAAATGTAGTTTTAATATTGCTCTATTAAAACAACAATAAACATGAGTGATCGATTCGAGATTTATTTGTAACATTTTATTGTCTACTCAAAACATGTACTTGATAATGTTAGTATACCTGTGTAAAAAGTTTTGAATGTTAATTTTGTACAACTTTGGGGGAAGAAGTGATAATGCGACATTCGAGTTTTGACCGAAAGGCAAACGACCAAAAACAAAACATATCTAACATTACAGTATTTTTTACTATTTATATTGAAGCAATTGAAATATGATTTCCTAAAATTTCGCACTAGTGTTATGTTCCATTTTATTGAGCTGCATGTATTCATCTATACTTTTTTTTAATAATATTGTATTATTTTTTCCAAAATTACATAAAAACCAAAATTTATCTTTATCATTTCCGGTAATCTCCGGTAATGATTGCAAAATGAATCAGATGTGATGAAAAAATGGTATAAAAACATTTACAAATTGTTAAAAATGCATCAGTTTTGTTTTGTAAGAAACAGTTATTTCTAATACTACCGAATACTAACCTAAAACTAGAAAATGGCAAAGTACTAGCACAGCTACCAAAAATAAGTATTTCAAATCGACGACATGGAAGAGGAGATGAGTGAGAATGAGTTCCTCTTCGAAGAAGATGCGGAATAGACGAATTTTAACCTCAGCGACAGTGACTCTAACATAGAAATTAGTAACACCGATAAAGATGGCATTGAAAGTAACTTTGACGATTAGACTGGCAACAACGATGATATTATCTATGATGAAGTGTTCACCGCAACAGATTCTAAAGATGAGATCAAATCATCTGAAGATAAAAGTAAATAATTTGAGGATGAAAATGAATCATCAGAGGATGAAAGTGACTCGTCTGAGGACGAAATTGTCCCTGCAGAGAAGAGAATCCGCAAAAACTATATCGAAAGATCAGGACGAATTCGATTCGAAGCCGAAGGTGTTGCAATTCCTCTACTATGACGATATTTGACGTTATGAACAACTAAATCAAGTCTCAGTGCAAATTCGGCAGCGTTTACTTCAACTCACTGATTCTGTCCATTGCGATAACGAATGTGTGACCTGATGTATTGTATTGATTCTGACCAAACACTTTCTGAAATGCCTATCATGTCTGCTAACTCGCGCACTTTAAGTCGACAGTCATATTATTTTGTGCATTTTATTTATCATTTCTGGTGTGGTCACCTCATTTGTTCGACCACTACGATGTTCGTCTTAGCAGCTCCTATGGTGTCGTTTGAACTCTGCCACCCAATATATTTATATTGTAAACGTAGGAGCAGACTCCCATAGAGTATTTTGGCTTTGATAATGGTTGTACTGAGACCTTTTAAATGACAGTATTATATCACATAATGATGACCAATTTTTTCAATATTTAAATATTCACTGATAGCATTCACTATTGCTGGCTGTCAAATAAATACTAAACAACGTAGCATCTTTAAACCTAAGCTTTATAAGTTTGTTACTTTTGATCATAGTAGTTTTTCCCGAACAAGAACCGCCATTTTTACGTGTGGTCAAGTACTTTTGGGACTGCTCTACTAGCTTTTATTTTCATTTATTTTTGTATTTGCAGACTTTATTAAAAAAATCCAAATGGAACGGAAATTCGCGCAAATTCATGGACGCCTGTATTATGAACATGCGAACCCGGCGCATCCACCTCAGATGGATTTTGTAATTCAAACAATACGAATGTTAGCTATAGACCTCGTACGCACGCAAACACATTATCTTCGTTGAGTGTATACAGTGTGGTTACGGTTTGGAGGGTGCGTGGGACGAACTATTTGCAGAGGAGGACGTGAGATACGACAACGACAGAGAGAGATGTGCAGAGATAACGAAGTTGTTATCTCAACTTTAAACCGCCACCTGGAAATGAAGGAATGGGGGATGTTGCAGGATTTACCGAAGAAGAAGTAGTTGTAGTAGATAGAGAGATAGAGTGAGAGGGAAGGAAAGGGTGGGATCCTCACCGATGTATGTATGTAATCCCATAACTTCACTCCACTTCATCCATTCGCTCGCTCGGGTAGTATTTAGTCGCGTTCGAGTTTCACGCCTTTAATTATAAATCAATATTAATCCGTCGACAATTTACATGCCGGGTCGCATTAAGCGATCAGCGCTGATTATTTATATAACACGTTGCATACAACAGCACAGCAAAAGCAGGAGCGGCGACGGCAGAACGAAACTTCCTACAGCTTTCGTACTTTATTATGCAATCGACTCTTTCAGTCGCCAATTAATGCAATCGCTCCATCGCCGGTAATTGACGCTCAACAACATTTCACATCGGTCAGTGTAAATAATAAATCGACCCCTCTGCTGCTGATGTTCCTTTCACTTCCAATTTTCATTGACGAAATTGAATGACACAACTGATTTACCTATATATATCCTACATTAAATATAATCGATATTCATAGTTACACTAGTTACTACAATTTTTTGATGGTATTGGATAAAGATATAATAATTATAATATTGTATTGTGCAACATAGCAACAGATAACAAGAATAATATTTTGATAATTTTAATTATTAAAAAAACATAGCAAAGTACTACAGATCCCTAAAGATCTAAGAAATTTTATTTTATTTCTAATCGTTTATTAATGTTTTAATCACTTAGAGTGATTCAAAGATTAAAGGCAATTTACCGATTTTTGACCACCTAAATATTGTTTTCAAATTTAAAGGAACAATAAATAAAGACAAATAAAGAAGAATACAAAAAAAATGCATCAAGTGGTCCAACTAAAACAAGTTGTTAAATGGACTTAATATTTTAATAAAAAATTGATTTCGCAAGATGGATTTAATATCACATATTATAAGTTCTTTCCTTAATTTCCTCTTCAAACTTTTGTTTTCTCTCTCTTTTGCTTCAATTTTGATTTATTAAAACAACTTTTCATTGCTAATGCATACTGACCTATTTTTCCATTGAGAGAATACAATGAGTTTAGACTATATCAAGAAGGATGTGAACAATAATGCATTAAAGATGATTAGTGCTGAAAGTGAGAAAGTTTTTTCGATTTCTAACTATTTTATGTGCAAAAACAAGGACAAGGCAGAGCAATAAATATTCATCAATTAATTTTTTTTTATTGCACCGAATCTTATTCGTTATTCGAGGTATAGATAAAATTCTTAATATATTAAAAATAGGTAATTTTTCCTGATTTTTCTCATTCTTTTGGTCTCTCTGAACCTTTTGGGTTTAATTAAACCAATTTAGACAATTTCTTCCAAAATTAGACAACTTTGATTCACGTAACTTTGACTAACATGACAGGATAATTGGTACAACCTTGGCGCTTAACAATTTCTTTGAATTAAATAATTTGTGTAAGATCATCTTCAACTTTTGAAAATAATAACAAATATATTTCTATTTTAACCATAAATTGCATACGTTCATTTGTTATGCAGTTTTACTTCGGTAAATAAAATAAAATTTGTATTCAAACTAAAATTTGATTTGTATACAAAGAGAAGCAATCTAATCCATTTTGGCTGTGAAGTCGGGAGCGGATCAGCAAATAGTGTCTGGGATTTAAAACTGAGAGGGAACAAAGTAGCATTTGGAAATGAAAAAAGGGGAAAGAAAAAGAAAAGGATCTGAAGGAAGGTAGGATACGGAAGAATGGAGCATCGGCACCGACTCTGAATTTTGTATACATGCAAATTGCTGCTCAGGAATCTCTCCGGAGTGTGCATATGCTTTTGTCTCTCTCTCGCTATTTCCTTTCTCTCGCTCTCACTTCTGCCTCTTTCCAGCTCGCTCTGTGTACATATCGATTTGCGAATATATCGCCTGCTTCCGTTTCCGGCGATCGTGCTTTAAATAATGCACGGGCATTCGAGGATATTGGACGATTTGCTTTCCTTCAGTCTCGAACGTGTCCAATATCTACGCAGTATTCATCATCGAAATACGCCAAATAAAGTAAAGTTGTACCTTGGTTGCCGAACATAATTCAGTTTCCTAATATTTGAAAACAGAATTTGTTTCAACTAATTTTGGACCACTTGCATATTTTTTTTAAATTTAAAAGTAACAATAAATCGAGAAAAAGGGAAGTATTACCATTAAGATTATATAAAAATGAAAATCTATATATGCATCAATCGGTCCAATCAAAGAAACTACTTTCAAAGGATGGCCTTCATATCACATATTATCAGTTTTCTTAAGTTCATCCTTATTTGCTAGTTTGTTACATATAATACATCAATATGTTGTACTTCAGTTGTCAAACATACTTCAGTTTTCGAATAGTCTATGGGAATATTCTAAAACAGAAACTAATGTACAATCCTCATTTATTTTAATGTGAAAATCTATAATCCGTCCTTGAAGCCTATGTGATTATTTATTTATAATTTTTTTATTCATATATAGCAATATCCATAGCAATAATGTGGCTTTCATCAATCCGGATTCAGTATAGTGCGGTTACATTTCGAACTAGAGCAATCTAAAAATAAATTGTAAATATATAATTATTTTCTATACATAAATGAACGATATTTTCATAAAACTGTCGCATTAGAAAGCCGCTGAAAGCCTCTGCTATTTGGGCTTAAAAAAAACAATTATCATATATAAAAAATCTATGAACATAGCGAGAGTAGATAGTATATTTTTTTTGTTATTTTTTTGTCGAGGTAGCAAAAACTGAGTATTTGAAAACTGTATTAATAGTTGACTCTGAAGAAGTAGTTTTACCTAGGCTCTCCCGTTATATATTTTTCTTATTATTTTTATTTGTCTAAGAAAGTAAAACTGAAATAACGTTTAGAAACCAAGGTATTTTTTATGTTTTGTTTTTGTTTTTAAATGAATTATCTGAAAATTCCTACGTTCCAGCAAAATTTTTATTCAGTTCTGCCTTCGACCAATTAAGTTAATGACCCTCGATGAATAATCGAGGGTGTTGCAAGTGGATGCCAAAGCTCTTTAATCATCGTTATTAAAATCCCGTTGCTCGTGATTATCGCAACATTATCCTTTCGCTATTGAGTTACCTCTCCTCTCTCCACACTTCTCTCATGTACCAATATAATAACGTACCAATATTTATATATTACATGGCTATGCAATACGTGCAAACCGCGGACAACGTACGAACGTGCCATTAAACTTATTGATTCGATTTTAAGCGATTACTCCCTATCATAATTCTAAAAATAATTAATAATGAGGGTTCCATTACATATATTTCTCACTCCCTCTTGTTTTGTGTATATATATATTTTTTTTTACTCTCCTTCTCTTTATAGAGTGTAATGAAACTACTCGCATAGTGTACAGCGCTGATCACCCTTTTGATCGTTCACCGTTCAACGGAAGAGTTATAAATAATTTTTAGAAAATTTATATCACAATGAAAAAATCACTATTTACCAACAAAACTAAAAAAAACTATATTCTCGTTAAGCATTTCACCAATTATAGCGGCGGGTTGCCGAATTTGGACCATCTAAACTTTTATTTAATAGTTCAGAATTGTTTATAAAAAACGTAAGTTGATTGACCAAATGTCGTCATAATTATATAATTTGTTTTTCGATTTATATTAAGTCAACAATGAAAAATAATTTGCAAAATAAACTATGTGTTAATAGATCCAATAAAAGCAACTGGTTTCTTAAGATGGACCTCTATATTATTATTTTTCTTTTCTTCAGTATAACACCTCACTCAATAAGTTCGACATTATTCATCAACATAGTCACCATCAAGAGTGATGCATTTATTCCAACGCTTCTCTAACATTTCGATACCTTTCTTATAAAACGTTCTTTGGCCTTAACTTTGACTCTGGAATATAGTAGTGGATCCAGGTTTTATACATTGTTACATACCGCATGAAAAAGTCCTTTTTATTTCCCTTAAACATTTCCAAACAGCGCTCGGAATTATCAACTTGTTGTTGTTTTTGGTCCACTCTTGAGCAAACGCGGTACCCATTTCGAATAAAGCTTTCTCATGATCAAATGTTCATGCAAAATGGTGAATACACTAACTTCTGATATATTCAGAGTATCAACTATTTCACGCAACATCAATTTACGATCGGCCAAAAACATTTTGCGGACTTATTATGTTTTCTGCAACTATTGGCGAATTTGGGCGAAGAGTGTTCAGCACCATTTGTGTCTGTACGACTTCGTTTAAAATTAGCAAACTACTTCTATACCATTTGTTTCGATGGACAAGAATCCCCATAATATTTATCAACCCATTGCTTTTCATGAACGGTATTTTTTCCCATCAAAAACCAATGTTTCATCAACACTTGAAATTCAGATTTCCATTGTTTTCAAACTTACAAAAGTAGCCATGAAATTATGAAAGGCTTCGTCTGAAGGTTGGTTCTTCCTAAAACATATGGATTTATCGATAGAGGTGCCATCTATATATCATCATACAAACTTATTGAAATTTTTATATACTTTTAAAACATTGAAATATTTCTCTTTAGCAACGTAGCAGTAGTACTAATTGAATTTTACTTAATTACATTGTTCAAGCTCTTATTCAATATGAATAGAGATACATTTATTCTGGTATTGTTCCTGGTATTATTCCTGGTAATAATTGAAATATGTCTTCATTTTCCAAAACAGAATATATAAGTATTTTATTATTTTTTACAAGAAATATTAAAACCAGTAATATATTTAACAAATAATTTTATTTTTTCTTTGTTTATATAGGGTGTTCCAAAATTAACGAAAGATTTGAATTTGGTGTCATTTGTGCAGTAAAGTGTTGGCAACCCCAAAAAATAAACAATTTGGCAGCAGAGAGGTTAGAGTTAGTAAAAATGGGGCGTTGAATGGATTATTCATCATCAACAAAAGGATGCTGATTTTTCGAGCAAAATCATACTAAGCAATGAGCACATTTACACCTTGATGGCTTTGTTAATCGCCAAAATTGCCGCATTTGGAGTCCGGAGAACCTACATGTGATTGTCGAAAAATAAATGTATACACAGAGTGTCAGTGTTTGGTGCGGATTTTGGGCTGGAGGCATCATTGGACCATTTTTTTAATATGAGGCTGGTCAAGCAGTAACTGTTACTGGTGCTCGATATCGCAAAATGATAACACACTTCTTTCTGTCCCAGTTGGATATTGATATAGACGACATATGGTTTCAATAAGATGATGCCACATGCCATACAGCCCGTGAAACAATTCAATTACTGCATAAGACATTTCCTAGGCGTTTCGGTGATCAGAATTGACCCCTTAGATCTTGTGATTTAACACCATTAAATTTCTTTTTATGGTGCATTACAGGAAGAAATTAAACGCTGCATTAACGATATTCAGCCACATTTATGTAAAATGGTCATGGAAAATTTCGATAAAAGAGTGCGTATGTGCCAGCAAAGCAGTGGAGGCCATTTGCCCGATGTGTTATTCCATAAATAACCCTAACCTATGTATTTTATGATTCAATAAAAAAATCACAACTTGAAGACTAAAACCTGTGTTTTCTATTTAATTCAAATCTTGCGTTAATTTTGGGATACCCTTTATAAAAATATAATTATTATGATTTCAAAAATCTTCAAATTTCTTAGCCTTTTCAGATTTAGAAAAGTATTATCAATAAAAAATAAAATATGTTTATATACAGAAATTACTTGTCCGGAAAATTTAGTTTCGCCAATATACCGGACTAATCGAGGAAATTAATACCACATAAAAATAAACCGCACAAAAAGAAACTTTACCATATCAAAGGAAAAAAAGCAATCATTTGTACTATTTTTTTAAATTTTTGTTTTTGCTCAATGAATCCAGACTAATCGAAGCTGTATCTAAAAATGTTTTTTTAATTTTTATTTAAAATTATTTTTGGTTTTACAAATGTATTACTAAAACCGATTTTTAAAAATCGGTAATCTCTAATGGATTTCTTTGACTTTACTAAGTTGGTATATGAATGTATGTTATTTTATATAATTACAATAGTTAGCTTAATTATTATTTTTTGCTCAACACGGCTCACCGGCTTATACAGAATATGTAGGATGATTATTATATCTCATGTCAGGCATAGTATAGATTTACTACAACATAATTAAAAATAATAAGCTTCAAAAAATATATGTTACTAACAATGCACGTATATCGCATTACCAATATTGATATATAATTAAAAACATAATAACGAAAATATGTCTGATAACAAGCTAGATATGTTTTTTGAAATAATTGCTAAGTCGTTTATACATTTTATATTTACTGATGCAGTTGTAAAGACATAAAATAAATATAGGTATAATCAAAACATGTGAACATACATTTATACTGACATGCATTACTTTGTTTTATTTTTAGACTGTTTGTATTTTCGGTTCGGTATTTACGTCCACCTATCGATTAATATATAGTCGTTGAGGTCGTGGCAGTCTCATGCTTCCTGTTATTTCCACTAATCTAATCCTCGCCGAACGAAATAATCTGCAGAGCTGGGAAAAAAATGATGGATCGTAAAGAGAGAAAAAAAGGTCGGATTTAGTGTAGACTCTTCCGATCTCGAAATGGAAACATCACAAAGCAAAGAGTAACAGATATGTTTGGAGAAGAAAAATAAACATACACATAATCGAAGTTTATTATCAGTGCAAAAATTGGAAAATAACAGTTATATCTCAGTGAATCCAGCGTAGTTATTAGTTCTGTTGCCAATTTTTTAATAATGGTTTAGTTTCTTATGTAAGAAAAAGCAGTATTTAAAATTTTACACTTAGTGACAAAACCGTAGATACATACCGTAGATCAGCGCTTTCCAAACTTTATGCTACTACGCCTCCCCGAAAAAAATTTTTTTTTCCGCGCCTCCCCGATTTTTTTTTCTCGCCTCCCTTACCTTTTATTGTTTTCATAGATTAAATAATATAGACACGTCTTATTTATTTGAAGATATTATGGTATAAAAATTAATTTATTAAAATTTTTGGCGCGCCTCCCAGTTTGGAAACCGCTGCCGTAGATAATGGTAGAAATTGCTTTAGTAATAAGTAATATGGTTTAGTTCTAATAACTTATGAAAGTACAAGTTTTACACTTGCTTGACAAATCTACGATGTACTTGTCAATCTTTTAGTTGGGATTTGCACAAGTACTTCCGATATGTTTACAATGTTAAGTTGCTAGGATTTACAAAATCTGTTTAATAACATATATGTGTTTTAATATAATTAGTTTACTCACAAATTCATAGATGCTTAGAGAGTACTTGTAATATCGTAATTGTCGTAATAGAAAATCTACTTTTATTTAGTTCAGTTTTTTATAATTACTTATATAAGTACAAGTAAATTAAAAAATAATTACTAACCCAAAGAGTATTCATATGATTTAGGGTTTGTATTTTTAAAAAGGTATGCTTTTTTATTCACATAAAGAGATGTGGAGAAATTAATAATTAAATGAAGTAAACATATTTTCTTTGATTTTGTATGTATTATATTTTGTGGTTTAAAAATATGATTTTTTATTTGGTTTTATATGAAGTTTATTTAGATTTTGTTGTTTGTAGTTCTAAAGTACAGACATAAGATGGGCCAGGAAGGTTACTCCACATGGGATATTAATGATCTATTAATAATAAAGAACTTTAAATTTTGAAAGAAAGTATAAATATATTTTTTGATAATGTTCCTATAGTGATTTTCTTGTAAATCTAATATAAAAGTTAAATTTTGTTGAAATTTTACCTTGAATGTGACCTAATATAATTTCCGATCAATTCCAATTCCCAATTATACGAAAGCTCAACGGAGATATACTCCGGCTGTCACTTCGGGAAAATTTGACAGACTTAGAAAATGTGGAGTACCGTATGGAAGCAGTAATAAAAGCATGCGATGCTGCTATGCCAAGAAGAAGGCCAAGTACCCACCACATGAAACATGCGTATTGGTGGACTGCAGAAATATCAGAACTAAGACAAGCCTACAAACAGGTAGACTAAGATTCCAGAGACAGAGGCGTAGAACACGCGGCGGCGTATGTCCAGAAGAAAAAGAAGCACTCAGAATAGCTAGGAGTATGCTAAAAGAAGCGATAAGCAAAGGGAGTGCTGGGAACAAATATGCGAGGTACGAACAGTAATTTGTGGAGCGAAGGATATAAAATAGTCAAGCGGAAGCTGAAACCAAGAAACCCGACGGCAGGAATGACTGCACAAAAAGTATGGGAAATCGCAGAGACCTTGTTCCCGAAGCATATAGAACTACCACCAGCAGCTACAGCTGAGGATGCGATCTATCCCCCATTTATTAGCGAAGAACTAGATTATGCCTGTGGACGCTTAAAAAATGGAAAAGCCCCTGGTCCGGACGGAATACCCGCAGAAGTGGCAAACAACACCCAAAAGTGCCATTAAAGCGGTTGTTGACATAGGAGGCAAAAGCGGGTTTCAGGAGCATCAGAAGGCTATGCGTCCTATTGACACTGGACGATAAAGATCCCGAGCGTCCAGGACGTAGCTGAAATGCATACAAACAGCGGAGTACCGCAAGGCTCTGTTTTAGGTCCCCACCTATGGATAGAACAGCCGACAGGCGTAACAGCCATCGGTTACGCGGATGATCTTGCAGTAGTCGCTGTGGCAAAAACAGAGGAAAAGGAAAAGGGAAAATCTGGCCATTCGTAACATCCAAGAGTGGATGTCTGAGAGAAGACTGGAACTAGCGCCGGAGAAAACAGAAGCGGTATTGCTGATCAGAAGAAGGAAAGTCAGCACAATATAGTTCACAATGTCAGGCATAAACATAACACCGAAGAAAGCTATCAAATATCTAGTGGTCCATATCGATAGTAGCCTGACTTTTTCCAATCACATCAGGACAGTGGCTGTACGTGCAGCGGAGACCACTACAACCATATGAAGAGTGCTGGGGGCAGTGGCGCAATCTGTAATGCTACACGCAGCTCCTGTATGGGAAGAAGCGACGACGGTGAAAAGCTATAGAAGATTGCTTGAAACTGTCCAGCGAAAGTGTGCAATCAGGATATGCAGTGCATACCGGACAATGTCAAGAGATGCTGTACAAGTAATAGCGGGAGTGCCACCTATAGAACTACTTGCCACAGAGAGAAAAGAGAGGTCAACGGGCGCTAGCAAAACGGATGCCAGAGACAGACTGTGGCAAAGATGGCAGAAAAATGGCAAACTTCAGAGAATAGAGCCTGGACTAGATGACTCATCCCAGAAATCAAACCGTGGATTAATAGAAACCACGGGGAATTAACTTTCCATTTGTCAGCCCGGAGCATACGTTATTCAGTTGTTGCAGGTGGGCTGCAAGAAAGCATGTAACTGAAGCTAACCTCGGAGTTATTCTAACCCCGCAGAATTTTGTCAGTAAACTGCTGAAGAACAGCGACAAATGGAACGTAATTGCAAGGTATGTGTTAGACGTACTCTCTAACAAGGAAGAAGATCAGAGGAGAATGGAGAGAGAAAACGAGGAAAATGGCAGTGGAAGCCAACATTGATTTAGACTATCAAGTGAGACAATCAACATCTCAGAGCAGTATTAACAAACAGGACCAGAATACTGACGAAGAAGAGGAGAGGTTTTTAGTGGGTAAAAATCCCACAGTACCACAAATCCACCGTGATCCATATGCAAGGTTTTCCTCTCCTCCCGGGAAAAAAATCAATTCTCAATGACTTTTGTTATTATATCAAAATGTCTTAAGACATGTTTGCCCATAACAATATCTCTGATGTATCTATAAATATTGGCATAAATGTAAACAATAAACCCGGCGCATTCAAACGAGCATTTGTCTATATTGTTGGTATTTTACCTTGATTATGATCTGTTATTATGTCCAATCAATTTCTAAGGACTTTTATTATATAGAAACTCCTTAAGACGTGTCTGGCCATAACAATATATCTGAAGTATCTATAAATAGCGGCATAAATGTAAACAATAAACCCGGCGCATCCAAACAAATGTTTGTCTAGTCTGATCTGTATCTCTCCACCAAGAATCATATAAAATAGATTGATAAAAATTAATATCAATTAGGCGGCGGCGTTCATAAAATTGCCACCCTTACTTTTCATTTTATTTTTTCATTTTGCTTCGCTTCTGCTGCAGCAAAATATTTAATTGCGTTCCGATTTCCTCTGACAATTATTTCTATCGAGTATTAAATTACTCCGCTTCGCGTAATCTTATTTGTGGTCATTTTGGTGCGGGTAATTGGTCGTGCTGTGCGGCATGTTTGTATGTAAATACGGAGGTGGCTTTGGTGGTGGTGACGGCGGTAGGGGCGGAGGTCACCAGATGTGAAATTGGAGCTTACACACCAGACTCAATTAAGCGTGCCGGCATTCCGTGAGAACGCGAAAACAATACCATCTGTATTGCCTATTGTGTACACGCAAATGCTAATAGTAATTCGTATTGGATACATTAGTTATTTGTTATTCGCAAGAAATTTAATTCAATGTTGCTAAAACAACATTTATTGAAATAAATTTGTACTATTTTTGACAGATTGTGAAAACAATAAAGTTTTATTTGTATTTCATATCTGATAAAAACATTTTTGACACATGTATTAATAGTAAAGAATCAAATAAGTTTGCAGTGTTGATATATGATCTTTTAACTTGGTAATAGTTTATAAATAGTTATTGGCTATTAATATAATTTATATTTTTCATAATAATTCATTGTATGTGACATTTACTAACATTTTAACATTTTTTTCGAGTTGATAATGACTATGTTAGTAAAGATATTCGCAATTTAATATAGATTTGCTTGATCAACAAAGTCTACGTCCTGCCACTTCCCTTTGTTGAAAAGAAGAACTCAATACTTTCTGTTCTCCTCAGAGTACCACGTTTCTTGGAGCACACAAATATCTCCTCTACCAGAGCCCTCAACCGTCTTCTTCCACCGTTAGATCTAGACTCACCGCAATTCTGGAGTCATCATTTTACGTAGGAGCGTAGTTTCCAGTGTTGACAACTTTACAATGTATACATTTAGTAGTCAATTAATACACAAAAAAAAAATGTAATATAAATTATTCTTCATCAACCTAAAGTCAATTTTGATTATTATAAATTTCATAAAGTATGTACAAAATTATACTTTTACTACCACTTATTAACAAAATCAGTAAATAAGTAACCTAAAATTGATATTGACCGCAGATTTTCAGTACGGGAAATAATATATATATATAGACAAAATATAGACTTTTTGTTAATTGACTTTTTATTTTGTAATTTTATTGTTCCAATACATATTACAATAATTATTTATTAATAAATATGTTTAGATTTAATATTTTTTTTATTGATTTATGTTTTAACATATAATTTAAGAAATGCATCGAGACTAAAAAGTGTATACATTTAGAAGGCTCTAAGCTTTTAATGCTATATATTTATATAGTTTTAAAGATAATAAATGTCAAATATAATGAGAATACCAACTTAAATAATTTATGTTTCTAATATACGAGAGTAGTTTGAAAAGTCGTGAAAGCGACACACATAATCCATTAATAAAATTATTTTTTTCTCCGCCATTTTAATATATTCTGTCCTAAACACATTGTATTTTTTTTATTTTAATCTGTTTCTCAGTTATTGTTTACCAACCATTTAAAGTAGATGTGTTTCTAAGATAGAAAAACATGAGCTTCGTTCTAGGATAAAATTCTTTGTTTTGAACAGTTTATCGGTAACAGAAATGCATACCAATCTGCTCGTTCATTTTCAACTATCCTCATATGGACTTTAGAATTTAAACGTGGACGTTTAGAAGCGTAGAAGATTCAAAAACTGCAACATCTTCATATGTCATAGGGATTTCAACAGAACGAGTTTTTCATATTTTGCATGTAGAATTAAAGATGAAAAAGCTTTGTATAAGACGGGTGCCGCATTTGATAACAAAATTATGCGAATTATAATTTCCCAAGTGTCGTTTTAACAATTTAACTTCGGCAGACTACCATCTATTTCTAAACGTGGAAAAAATCTTACTAAAAAGCGAAAAGTCAATTATTTTGCAAGCCAACAAATAATTATAAATATGGTATAAAAAAAACCATCCATAAAATTCCTTTTTTCGCTTTCCAAACTTATGAAACCACCCTGGTGTATATTATCCACAGTTATTTCAGTTTAGTGGTAGCATGTGTACAATATTAAATAAATTATTTATCTGTATTTGTTTCCTTATGTTTACAACTGTAGATTCAAATAACCCATGCAAATTACTTCATTTTCAATGAATACGGCGAATAATAGCCGAATGGTTAAGTTACCCTACCCACGATCGAACCGGCGCCGGTTTGAATCCTGGTCAAGCCAGGCCCTTTGTGAGCCTTCTCGGTGCTTGCAACAATAGGGTCATCGTTCATCACAGATGGACAGTCAAATAAATGAAGTTCAGCATATGGACTTTCAGCCAAGTCGATGGACAATTACAGTGTTGAGGATAGCAGCAGATTCGCAGTGAAATGAAATAGTGGAATCGCAGAGAATCAATATAATACTGAAGTTAACCTACAAGACGACAGCCAACCTAAAAATTAAAAATATATCATAATGGTAACTATCCACCGGGAAAGATTATCCATTTAATGTCAACCGCGATCTTTAATTTACTCAATGTTCACATTGATTGTGAATAAAATTATACGATATTAAAAAAAATTCAATGAATTATATTATTAAAAATAAAACATAGTAAGAGTTCTGTTTACAACTCTATGTCTATGTTTACAACTGTAAGTGCAAGTAACCCATATACATTAAATTTATTTCACAAGTTACAAGTTAAATGTGGATGCACCGTTATTTAAATTTGCAATAAACAATGTTCTCTCCTTCTCCCTCTAAAAATACAACTTAGTGACAGCTATAGTGGCAAGTATACCAAATTAAATAAATGCATGTCTCTATATTTAGTACGTTGTGTTTACAAGTATAAATGCAAGTAAGCTGTATGCATCTCTATAAACTACGCAATTTACGTCGCATGTCCGACGTACGTGGATGCACCATTAAACAATTTATTTATTAAAGTTCGCCTCTGTTTTTCGACCTACCGCAAACGTCATCGATTGAGTGACATGTAAATGCCACAGGTCAAGGCCACTCACAACTTATTATTATTCCATTCTCGCTTAATTCATTTTGCAATATATGTGTGTGTGTATGTTATGCTTCGTACGTTTTGGGACCGCATCGATCTGTCTCCCTATTTAACATATATGAGTGGTTCATAATATATTAATTACAATGTAATGGAGTTTTGGGTTTGTTCGGTGGGAATAATGGCCAAATTTCATTATAACCTAAAAGTCTTGCATACACACACATACGGTTCCATAATATTATTATTATTATATACTATAGACCTCGCCTCTTTGAATGCTCGCAGGACGAGTGTTTGCGTTATACATTAAACAACGATACATTATATAGTTAAACGAGGGTCGTGTACGCTTATCCATAATTCCCTGCAAACGATATCATTTCATAATATCAAATTACCAAATTCAACAATACCTCGTATAGCGCCGTTTTGATAAGTTCCGATTTACTATTCTATAGACTGGTTTAAAAATTTCAAAATATACTACATTTTAATTGAGCAAAATAAATTTCAATACTAAATCTTCTTTATGGGGAATCAGTTTCCCAGATGACCGCGGTCGCAATATTTAAGAAATAATAATAACTAAATTCTATGATTGAATTGAACCAACTTTTTTTGTGGGACCTCAAGGCAATTTATGATTGCGGTTGCAAATACTTACCATATTAGCTAGTAAAAAAATAACAGATCTGTTCTGTAGTAAATCTCAAAAATAATTCAAACGAGAAAAGAAAACTACAGACTCAGTTGCTGCTCCTCAAAAAGAGAGAGAAAATCGCAGATTAATTTAGTATAAGAGTGACAAATGAGGGGAAGTGGAGAGATTTTTGTACAAATTTAGCAAAAGGGAAACTGCGTAGAAAATAATTTAAAAAAGCAACATATTTAGAATTATTAGCTAACTTAAGCGAGGATGCTGAATCAACTGGTATTGTTGGATATTGAACATAAGGAGAATTGCAGCAAATGGATTAGAGGTCTACCAGATTGACCTTTCTCCATGTATAAAATAAGCCAGATTAAAGAAAAAAACTGGATTGCAGGGTCACAGGGCTGAATTTATTACAAGAATACTTGATGTACAACCAGAAACTTTTTTGCAATTATTTGAAAAATGTTTGAACTTGATTTCTTTTCCCTAAATTCTGAAAACAGCAATTATTTAATGGGGGTCCAACTAATCTAAAAAATGTATCATGATTCTGTAATAATATCTAGATAGAATATTCGATGGCGCAAAGAAAAATTATAAATGAGAATCAGTTTAATTTCAGTAAAAGTATCAACAGTTAGTGATATTGAAAAATTAGTTCAATTAGGAAGAGAATAATTATGCGGGTATAGTTTCTTTAGATATTATTGCCGTTTTTGATAATAAAAGGGTTAGTGATTAGTGAAGGAATTTAATTAATCTAGCGATAAATTATTTTTCGACATAGAAGTAATATTTGAAAAACGAGGAATTCTAGTAAGACTCTTATTTTGGCAAAATAAAACAATTATAATAGACTAAGGGAAAGAGCTAATGGATTAGAGGACTAGAAGATTTGATCCAATCAGTGAAATTAAAGTTTAATCCAGAGAAAACATAAGCCATATTTTTTAGATTCGTTGCTGTAGTTAAATTACTTGGTGTTAAGTTAGGAGCATATGGTATGAAGGATTTGAGGTTTGGAACAAAATAATTTTAAATGATATATAAAGGTATTATAGAACTAATTTATATGGTAGAACAGGTGTAGGATCAAGGAAAAGAGAAAGCTACTCAGTATTTATTAGGAATAAGAAATGTAGGAAAATGAAGAAATTACTATATGTTGTAAAAAATATTGAAGGAAAACAAATTGAGAAAACAATATGGATTCAAGGATCCATCCAATAGATAACTAAATTTTAGATTTTATCGAAAGAGACAAATATTCCCAGGAATCTAGGATAGTTACAGATAGTTCGAAATGCGACATTTCTGTTGGAGCAGCTTTCATTAGTATATTTAAAAGAAAGGGAGATTTACCAAAAAAAAAAGAAAATTGCCACAAAAAAGAGTTCAACTTATTACGATCCACTAGAATTTTGGGAAATTTTAGATAATCGGACAAGTCTGTTTGCGACTGCTAAGATGAGGATGCAGTAGAAAACTGGTTCAAATGCAATAATTACAAATTATGGAGAAATATTGCAGATAGAAGGATGGCGCTTAAAGGCTACGAAAAGAGGAAGATATAGAAAACATTTCAGATGAAGTATACTGTATCATTTACAGTTTAAATTTGTTAATGTAAAAACAAAACATCTACATAAAATATGACATGATTTAAAATATCAGGTATAAATGAAATGTTGTTCGGGCATAATTTGGAAATTAATTATTGTTAATTTTTAACCGATGACAATGCAACAAACAGTATAAGAATGAATAAATAAGTTGTATTGTGTACTATAATTTACGTCCAAATGTAGAAAAAAAACGAATGTTTAATAATATCGACGAATTTTGAAGGATCAATTAGCGGAGGACCTAAATAAAGTCTGGCTCGGGTTATTTAAATTCGGCAGTTAATCAATGCGCCTTTAATAGAATAAAACAAAAACAAACGGCGACTTCAAATAGACTGAAAATAAAAGCGGAGAATTTATTAAACGATTGGTGTTTTCCAATACGACGGCTTCAATTTTGCGATCTCTCTTTCGTTCTATAAATATACTCAATATACAGTAATATCTTTATTTACTACACGAGATTTTTTTAAATAATCAAATTTACATTGGACATTGCAACAATGCTTTAAATAGTTGCCGATTTTGAACCGATGCTTAAGAATTTACACCATATGATAACAGACATTAATCTTCAGGGATCTTATGTCTTATCTTCAAACTTCATCGAATTTTGGTAAATATTGCCCCTGCAGTAGGAATGTGGCTTTCTGCGCCGGCATTTATGGGTTTCACTATAAGAAAAATAAATTTAACATAGATTTTCTTCATTCTTATTAAAATTACCAGTATTTATTGTCAAAATTGAAAGCTCTAACTTTACGTGTTTAAATATACGTGTTTTTTAAATTATATTTGTGAAAAATGAAATAAAACTAGCGGACTGTTATCATTGGATCAATAAATTATATTTGTAATAGTAGTATAATTTTGGTTTAAGTTCTATTGTGTAATGAGAGTATTCATTTACATGTGTGAATTAAAATGTTTGCTTATTGTTACGTCATCTTAAGAAAAGAATTGGTGATTAAATCAAACTAAGCTTTTATTTTAGTGTTTAATAATAAATAAAGTTTTGTTTGGTTTCTGAATGATTAGTGTATTTTATCAACTTAAAAATTGGATCCATCTTTATAAGTTAATGTCAGTTTGTGATATAATCTACTTATAAACTTTATTGCCAGTACATTTGAAACTATTAATAACATAATAATAATTATGTACGGATCATCGAATGTATGTTAATTAAGCACTGATTATATTCAAAAAATAACTTTGGTTTAAACCAGTGAGAATAAATGATGTGATAAATATTCCTATTTAAAACATATTCCATTTACGTTTTATTTTCATGGAATCAATTACTCACGTAAATTGAGGGATTACAATATATTTTCCTCCCGTCTAGCGAGTTTTTTTATAGCCCCGCGCAGCAGACAATAATAATACTCGCTTTTCTTCGTCAGCCCGCATACTTACACCCTTTTTTTACGAGATTCGCCCTTTGTCGCCGCCGCCGTCGCCGTCGCCGTTCTTTATTCATACGTGCAATGCAATAAAACAGGCGATAAAAGAAGGGAGTATAAATAAACTTGAGTTTGGTGACCTGGAGGTCCCTGCTGCCTAAGTGTTTTCTGTTTCGTTCGCAGTATAAAGTTCAAGAGAGAGATAGACACAGAGAGAGATGCTTTGCAGCGCCGTTAATAATTTAGGGATAATGGTAGGGAGGTTGAAGGGCAGAAAGGGATGCAACATCAATCTTTTAAGAGTTATCGCGGTTGCCCTGGGTCCGTTAGACGTCCTCCTCGGCTTTAACCATTGATGCGTTGATGGATACGAAACTGCGGCGGGCGGAGGACAACAATATACCGAATTGACCGGTTAAAATTAAAACTTGGCATTCCTTAGCAAACGTCAGGTTTAAATAGATAATGTCTGAAACCTTGCGGTTTTCTCATATAATGTGTTATTGTGTTTTCGTATTGCAATAGGTTTTCTTTTTTTTTTGTTTTAGCGCGATGTGAAAGTAGTAGGACCTCGGAGCTGTTACTTCTTTTATTTATTTCTTGGCATGCCGAGCGTTTTATTTCCGATTGCTAGGTGTTGATAAAATGCGTCTCCTTTAAATAACATCATTGTAGAAATTTACTTGATTCAATTAAAACCTAATTCTTATTGTAAATCTTAAAATTGTATACATTTGAAAGTTTCTTAAACTGAAAATTTAGAGATTTTCTAGCCCGATGTGATCTTTTGATCCATAAATGTGTTTATCAATTTCTTCTATATTAAATAATAAATATTTATATTATTGTTATTCAAATAATTAAAAAAATATAAACAATAATAACACATTCATCTTATATATGTGTTTAATCGTTATTAGTGAAATATTTTGTGTTTTTCAAAATCCTTTTCACATGACTTTTTCTTAGTAGTATCAGTAATAGACAATTTATCATTAAAAATTGTTACTTCTTTCATTTTTTATAATAAAAAATAAAAAGTGTTCAATAAACATGACCATTATTAATATTAATTCCAATTTTGTTAATTTTTTATTCAAGTTCATCATTTGGAAATTAAAAAAATTACTTCTCATTTTTTTGTAGTTTTGTTAATTATTATTGGCGATATATTTTAAGTCATCCAATCATATCATATTCTTGTGTTTCCTTTATAGATAACATATTAAGTCAATAATTTATAAATTCATTAATTTTGGTATTTATACACGTATCTTGTCTATTAAACTATATTTCTGAAAATATAAATTTTAATTCATATTTTTTCTAAATAATTCCGAAATTAATAAAATTTTATTGAGTAAACAAAATATTTTTTATTTAAATCTCCATTGATTTTTTTCTTCTATAAATTAGAATATTACAAAACTCCATTAGGAATAAATAAATTAATTTTTATTCAAATTTCCATTACAAAATGAATGAAGATGTATTGTACTGAATTATTGCTTGTAAAATTTTACAGAAACTGAAATATATGTGAATTTATTGTTTTCTTATAATATAATAAGAACATTTCTTATAGAAAATTAATAAACTTAAACGATTAACATACACTGATAAATTATTACATTTTTTATAAGAAAATTAATAAACTTCTATAATCTTAATTAATTGATTAATATTAATAATTTATAGAATTTTTAATGTTTCTACAATACATATTCAAAGTATTATTGATTTTAATATTTTCAGACACCCTTTATTGATGTTAATGAGTTTATTAATTTATGCAAAAATGTATTGATCAAAATATATATTTACTTTCAAACTTAGTTTTTAGGATGATCAAAGTCTTACAAAATTTGTTAATTGGGTTTGAAATATGATTTGGTCTACTTGAATCATAAATATATTAATAATTACTTTATACATATAATTTATAACAAATATGTGACTAATAAATATTGCCTAATAATAATGTGTAACGCCAATTTACTGTTAGTTTGAGAACTTTTAAATATTTATTAATTTTGCTTCTATCAAGTTGAGTATAATAATTATGTGATGAAACAGATAATTTGACATTGCTTTTTGATATGGTAAGAAACAAATTATCAACCTTTGTGAAAGTCATACATAAATGTACGAAAGAAATATTTCACAATAGTTTTTAATTTTTGATTTAATTTATATTATTTTTCTTAAGTTTTCATTAAAGATTCATTATTGGTTTAATATTTTTATTTAATTTTAGATTTCTATAACAGTAATTTTCAGTCAGTGTGTTACATATCGAAATTAAATAAGTTTAATGTCTCAAGTGTATTGTGAGATAAAAAAAAGTTGAATAAAACTGGTCTATAAAGATGTGTCATCTTTATAGAATTAATTTACACCTTGTATAATGTACATCGATGTAAATTGAGTTTCATTTTCTAAAGGTTATTTCACCAGTTTTTGTTGCCAAATGTAGGATATAAAAAACAAGGTATATTTGGATGAATCATTGTCGTGGTTGCTTCGTATTATTTAACCAAATTTGGTTGGTTCAGATTTACTGTTAATAGTCACGCACATTTAAATGTGGTTACAAGCATAATTATGATCAACTGGTTTGCATTCTTATATTAAAGGTACGTTTATTCGTTTAATTCAGTATGAAATTAATGTAAAGTAATTCTTGGAAAGCATTTGTGATTCATGAAATTTGTAAATCTTCCTCTTAGTAAACTCCCTATGGAGAAGACGCTAATTATTTTCAAGAGATGAGTGAGTAAGCGACGTATTAATTATACTACAATGAATCGTTACTTTCCCGGTACATTTTTATTCCGTTCAAATAAGTTAGGTAAATATTTCGGAAAAGCAATTAACTGCGCCGACTATGATTTATTTAAGTCACGTCTATAAATAATGCGTTTGACTTTGCGGTATTAAACTTTTTGGCAATTTCGCGGCCGAAAGTGTACTGCAAACAGAAACGCCCAGCTAATTGCGTCCCTTTTGTTTGGCAAAGAGAAAGAAAAAGCGGGGAGGGCGAGAGGAAGAAGTTCCTCGTTCGGTTCGTGACCAGGTTTGCATGTTCAGCGCGAACGTGATTCATAATCATTGCACATAACAGGAATGTCTCTCATCCCACAAAAAAAAACAAACTAAAAGTATTGCAGGTTTAAACCTAAACTGGATCAAGCTAGAGCAGGGACGGATTTAGGCATGGTCGTTGTGGGCTTCAACCCAGGGTCCCCTTCGCAGAAAAAGACCACCACAAACATTGTTACTTGAGAGACCCAAACTGTATTAGATCAGGGGCGTCAAACAGTGTAAGACCAGAGTCCTCAACAGTGTTGATTCAGTGTGTCATCCCAGACTCTTCAAACAGTGTTAAACCAGTGTTCTATAACAGTGTTGGCCCAAGGCCCTAAAGCATGGTTATCCCAGACTCCTCACTCAGTGTTAGTCCAAACATTACTATCCCAGAGTCCTAAAACAGTGTTAGCTAGGGCCTTCTAATAGTGTTATCACAGACTCTTCAAACAGTGTTATTCCAGACTCCTCAAACATTATTAGCCCAGGGCCCTTGAACAGTGTTAGTGTTAGGATATTCCAAAGTCCTAACACTAACACTGTTTGGGCAATCGGAAAAGTTAGCTTAGAGCCTTCAAATAGTGTTAGACCAGGGCGCTCTAACAGTAATAGACCAGGGCTCTCAAACAGTGTTAGCCCAAGGACCCCAGACTCGTGCACTCGTACACTGCTGTAAGCAGGATTATACAAGAGCCGTGGCCGTGGATACATTGTTTTGCAATAATTATATGCAAAATATGTATATATAATATAATCATCAAAGGAATGTGCGGTCAAACGACCACTTTATTCATTATTCCGGAAAATGGGTGTAAAAAAAAACTCATTTCAACTGAGCAACACTCGAACATTCACGAGAGGCCAATAAAACAAAAACAGTCTCTGAATGATAACAATTGCCTGCGCTGTGTGAATTGAATTTAATTGCACGAAAATTACTCGAGGGGGCGATGGTAACAAAAGCAAAAGAGTAAATACGAGATGCGAGGTTGTTTTCATGGAGTACGACAAGCTGCGTGCACTCCGTTTTGCAGCTTTTCCAGTTAATTATGAACGCCGTAAATTGTGGAGCAGCCTCGCATTGCGCACTTCGTGTTGTATGTATGCTCTGTATCCCTTTTCCGTTCGTTCTTTGTTGTACAGCGTAATGCATGCATGTGCAACAACTCCAAAGCTTTCGAAACATATATGAATATGGATATTTAGAACTTAAATTTCAAACCCATTTGTGTAAAATTATTACTCTGCAAATGAAGTTGTTTTATGTATGTTTTTTACGAAAGCTGACATGTTTTATAATATTGTGAGTAAATACCGAATCCATTGGATTAATTGCTTAGCAAAAGCAGAGAATTTTGTTAATTGTATTCCGCGAATTCCGAGTGCTTAATATTCCTAACTCGAAATGAGGTGGTTGGCGGTGGTGGAGATGGAGCGGTGTGAGTAGCAGAGGAGTTTTCGAACTGTTAAATATTGCTTTGTATTCTGGAAGTTAGTTCCATCCATGCCGAGCTTTTGTGTTTCGCTTGGCCGTGATAACTTTTTCCAATATCGATTCGCGCATTGCGCTGCTCTTCATTTATTAAGATTGTCGTGCATGTATATTCAATTAATGTGAATATATTGTTTTCTTGGATAAAATACTTGAATACGCCAATATGCTTACATAGTATTTAAGATTTGTTTTATTTCTCGTAAAAAGACATTCCCATTAACATTAAATGAAATCTTTTTCCTGCATTCAACAGTGTTCACTTAATAATAACACTTCTTGCTAAATCAGTATAATTTTCATTTAAAAAATAAAAATTATTTTAATATCATTAAATTTCTCTTTATATAATTACAAACATTAGGCTATCTACCAAAGTCCTTCTGTTTTTTAATTATTTTGATTGATTAATATTCTTTTAATATGTAAATATATTTGACTACTAATAGATTTCTATATTACTTCCAATAGATTTCTACAAGATTTCCACTAGATTATATATTTCAGATTTGACCATCAAAGCCAAAACATTTAGCATTAAGTTACTTGCTCATAATTGTGTCGTATATAGTTATTGAGAAAATTGATGATTTGCAGTTGATTCACATTTTTCAACTTTGGCTGCGAAATTTGACTGTTTCCATAAATGTAAATATTATTTAACTGCATTCTCTTAATTATTTAAGATTATCACCAAAATATAATTATGATTGATTTTTAACTTTTAATTCTATTTTCTGAGAATTTTCATATTTTTATTTTTGATATTATGTTAAGTTTATATTATGTTTGTTGCAATATAATATTTAAATAACAAATAATAATAATATGTATTACAACTACAAAGTTTGTAACCTTGCGAATTTCTTTATAACATCAGCGTCATTTTAATTTCTCAAGAAAAAAAGCATATTTCTAAGAATACAATTAAAATTTGGTTTACCTATTTACTATTGATTTGACTTCTTTCATTTAATAATTTAACTTTTTTTGAGTTTCCCGGGACTTCCGGTAGGACCAAAGTATTACTGCTCACTTGATTATAATTTATTTTATTTTTAAACCATATTTATTTTCTGAATAATATTTAATTATTCTCTTCATTTCACATTTTTCATTCATTCATTTTAATTTCTCAAGAAAAAAAGCATATTTCTAAGAAAATATTTTTTTCTCGAGAATTGCTTAAAAAAATAAAACTGCTTACCTGTAGAGCATGCGTTCCTGACGGTCAGCTTCGACGTAGATGCGGTAGTACATGAATATCATCACCATTCCCGGAACCCAAAAGCTGACACTGGATGAGATTACGGAGTATGGGCGGTTCACTGTGAATGAGCAGACCTGTGGGTTCTTTCTGCGGAAGTCTAGGTGTTCTTCTGTGGTGTACCACTCCATGAAGATGGGTAGAAAGGAGACAACGGCCGGGCTGCACCAGACCACAGCCAACATTAAGGCGAGTCTGCCATTGGTCATGATCAAAGGGTAATCCAGAGGTTGGACGATGGCGTAGTATCTATCCACGCTGATGCAGCAGAGATGTAGAATAGATGCAGTCGAAAAGTAAACATCTAAAGAGTTCCAGACGTCGCACATGAAGTAGCCGAAGACCCAACGGCCTCCAGTCACTTCGACGCTGAAGTTGAAGCACATCGCCCATATCGCCACCAACATATCAGCTAAAGCCAATGAAACTACAAAGTAGTTGGTGATGACGCGCAGCTTCCTGTGTCTCATCACGGAGACTATGACCAGGAGATTTCCGAAGAGCGCTGCCATGATGATCATCAGCATCACGGTCGTCTTGAAGACGAGGAACAGGCCGAGCAGAAAGGATCTACCCTCCTCCAGCACCGACACTGACGACGAATACGACAGGTGAGTACTGTTCACGTACCTGCTGAAGCCGCTCTTGTTCGCTCCGAATTCACTCCTGTTCACTTCCGGCAGCAGCACCATCTCGGTCATGTTTTTTTTTGCGAATTCCTTTCTCTTTCCCTTTTAATTAGGCGCGACACACCAGCCCCCACCGACCGCACCGAAACCGCACTCCACTCGCAGCAAATATTAATTAAAAGCCTCCTCTTCGTCTGCAACCCCCTTTTCGCTTCATTAGTCTCCTCTCCTCTTTAACATTACTTTCCAGTCCACCGTCCACCGTTGATGACATGTCCTCCATCGGGAAATTCTACAAGAAACAACAAATACATTGTTCAATTATTATTTCACATTTCCATTAGACATTCATAGCTATATTTAAATAATAAATAATAATAATACTTTATTGGCCAGAGAGGAAATACAAAAAAAAAAAAATCTATAAATAAATAAATGATAATAATAACAACTAAATAATAAAAATAAGTAAATAAATTCTAACAAAAATTAACAAAAAAGAAATATTAACATGCTTTACAAAGGGCTATCGACCGAGGTCTTTCCGCTCGGGAAATAAATTTAATTATGGAACAATAACAATATATAAATATTAAAAACAGAAGAATGAGGAAAAGAAAATAATTAAATAATATATTATTACAGATTTAATATGCAACTTTCATTTACTGTAATACGTTTTTTTTTAATTTGGTTTGAGTTTTGAAATCATCACCTTTGTAAAAGGACATGAAGTAACTTAAATTAATAAATTTAACAGTAAATTATGGTTTATATATGGGATAAGTGAGAGCTGATGTAACGTTCTTAGACGACAAGCGCTAAACGAAACAGCGTTAAACCAAGTCACATTACCATATAGTAAATTAAGAGCTTTTCTTAGACTTTGAGTAGACCGCATTGTATCAAGTATTCAGGATTAATCGAGGAAACGCTAAAGGAGGTCTTACTCTGTAGTAAATAAATGTTGATATATTCTGACCAATTATTAATAAATTGAATAAATAAATTGAAATTGAAATGTATTGAACAGTGTAATATTTGAACAATATGTTGACGGTATTTAATGCTGCACGTTCCTTTGTATGCATTACCAATTAATTTTCACTGATAATCCGCACCGATAGACTCACAACTGCCGCTATATAGGTATATTTAGGTATTTATATCCGTCGTCATAAAATATTTCATTCGAATGAATATTAATTACACGAATCTAGGCTTAAGTTTGCCGGCAATTAAGCTGAATGAATTTAATTAATTAATTGCTGCGCTTCATCGATGCAGCTGCAAACGGAGATTGTGCATAGGAATTTCGAAAATCTGGCGCACCACATAAACGAAAGAAAATAATTCTCTGCTTTTATGTACACAATAAAATTTAGTTTATTTATTTAACTTGTTTCAATTTTTAACAATTTACCTTTTTTTAAATTTCCACCAAATTTACTTGATTATAATTTACTTTTTTTAATTCTTATTTCTTTTTATATAGAAAATAAATTTTGGTTTAGTATTTTACTATTGATTTATCTATTTTTTAATTTTTAATATTTTTACTTTTGAATTTCCCGGGATTTTCGTTACGACCAAAGTTTTTCTGCTGACTTCATTATAATTAAATTATTTTTTATTAATATATGTTTTCTCTATTTCTCTCTTTTCATGAATACAATTAAAATTTGGTTTACCTATTTACTATTGATTTGACTTCTTTCATTTTTTTAATAATTTAACTTTTTTTTTGAATTTCCCGGGATTTCCGGGTATTACTGTTCACTTGATTATAATTTATTTTATTTATAAACCATATTTATTTTCTGAATATTATTTAATTATTCTCTTCATTTCACTTTTTTCAAGTGTCCAATTAGTTATTACTGTTGATTTGAATTTCTTTAATTTTTTAATAATTTAACTTTTTTTAATGACCTACTTGATTTTTCTTTATATTTATGTTTCTCTATATTTTTTTTTTCTCTTTATTTCAGTCTTTTTATCTATTCAATAAATTTTAGTTTTTCACAGGATTCCCGATTAAATTCATTTTAAAATATTACCTTCTACACTTAGATCTAAACGTGCAATGTAAAAAGAGCATTTTTATATCAATTAGACATTGAATTGAGAGCTTCCAATGAACGTCTGTATCTTTGACTGGGTGTAATTAAACATGTTTAATTAGTCTGAAACGATTCGTTGTTATTGGAACTATACAAATATTTGAACTCGCTTCGTTTCATTAAATTTCTGAGACTCGGATCAGATTGTTTGCTTTTGAGCGACTCGTGTATTTCATCTAATTACACGCGAATTTATTTTAAATACCGTAATTTCCGTTCCTGAAAATGAGAAATTGTGATAAATGTTTTGCCAGGAACGAAATGCATTTGAAATTACGCAATTATAACGTAAAAGCTCACAGGTATTAAAGCTTATTATCTCAAAATTAGTATCGTTATTTAATCAATTGATTTACGAGCTTCATTAAATATATTTAAGTAAATAAATGCATATTTTTGGTGGTTTTCAACTATGATTGAAAAGCATAAAATTATGGATCATTGCAGAATTAAAGCTGTTTAAGTCAAAATTTTGTAAAATTTGTTTTTGAAAATGGTAATTATAATAATATAAATTTCAACAATTGTCAATAGGTATACATATAGGAATAACTCGGATAGTGCGGATAAGAGGTTCCGTCAATAATTTTGAAACCGGATTAATCGAGGATTTTAAAACCACATAAATTGTTTTGTTGATTCAATATGTAATTTTCTATATACTCTGTAAACAATTCAATTATAAAAAAATAAAAACGAAAATATTGACGGAATGTCCACAGTTACTTGACATTTTATATACCATATATTTGGTATATAAATATATATTTTATTCTCTTACTTTTGAATCAGCAACAAATTGTTAAAATTTAAAGATAAAAATTATAAACAATTATAATGGATTAATGATAGTATTTCATTATATATGAAACAGGCATTCGTTCAATGTTTATTGAACAACTAATTATCAAATTTTATGAAAAAAAAACTAGTTACAATTATTCAATTCCAAATAATAAAAATAAAAAATATTCACAGAATACTTGCAGTTAATAGAAATTTCACATACCAAATTTTCTGTGTATAAAATCTAAGTTAAATAAGATAAACTTTAAGAGTCATTTAGACAGATTTTATACGATTCTATAAAAGTTGAGACCTATTTCCTGATTAAATTCAAATTAATTATGGAACTAAATCATAATCATAAAATATGAATAAATTGAATCGACATCATAATAATTATATTCCATTAAAAAAAACTATGAATATTTATTCCATTAATTCTTTGATGGACGGTGGGACACGCATTGTCCCACTCTTTGAACATATCTAGTGGGGCATTATTATAATTTTCTAGAAAATGTACAGAATAGAGGAATTACCATTTAATTTAGTTGGTAAGTCAATCTTGTTAGACTATGCCATCTGATGTTGATTTAGTTGTCTAGAAATTTAGAAATTTTTGGCCTCTCAAAGAGTTAAGCGGTATGATTCATTGTACGCTACCTTAGTGGCAAATATATTCGTCATAAGCACTTCACACTACAAGAGATCATGACAAATATATACGACATAGCCAAATGATTATATGCACATATAATAATTTAATATAAAATAAAGGGAAATTGTAAGATTTTTTTTCTTATTTTTTTTAATTGCATTTTTTTCCCTTACTTTTTTAAAAATATTTATGCATTACAGGATAATGTATTTGTTTCTACTTATATTTTAACCAATAAGCAACGAATTATCGAAATTTAAAAAAATCCTTATGTAGATTTCCGTCTATTTAAAAGTTATTATTTATATTTTTTGCATATATTATAATAAAAAATAATTAATAAGAAAATATTAATAGAATGTTTTCAGATTATTGTAAATAATTCAAAATAAGCAATAAAATTTAAAGCATTTAATTTTCATCTGTTATTTTCACTAATGAGTAATGAATTATCAAAAAAATTGCTTATCTTATAATTAATTCACTAATAAAACACAGAATGAAATAAGTAATATTGACGGAAATTGTGTAAACGTTTGATAAAGCATATTCACTATATACAATAGTCACTATTAATAAGAAATACTGTATCAGGAATGTGAATGAATATTATTCTATGATCTAGAATTCAAGACTTATTTTTGAAGATTAATTTGAACTAAATCAGAAAATATATTTAGTCGTATTTCATAAATTAAAGCAACGAATATCATAAATTTATATATTTTTTATACTAATTTTAAATATTGCGGGATGTTTCGTAATTTTATGAAAAATCTTAAAATTAACAAAACGTTATCAATAGATAATTTTTATACCACAATTTCATTGTTGTTTTATCATCATCGTGTACAGTATAAATTTTATTGTTGCTCTGAAAAAGGGAAAAAAAGGGAAATACAATTGTATCAGTTACAGTCGGGCGCATAAAGCAAATTGGATTATCTAATGGAAAATTAACTATTTAAATACTAATTACCGTTGGCTACAGCTAGTTCGTAAACGACTATATAATGTACCTTGTTTTTATAATAGTCTGCGATCCGCAATTATCACTGTCATGCATGCAAACGTTTGTATTTCAATTTAGAACGTTTATTTTTTTTATAACTCTCTTTCTCTGATTCCCTACTCTTCCTACGTTTTCTCTTTTTCCAGCAAAAATCGGAAACGCGAAGCACAGCCGGCAATTGCGTTTGCTAAATTGACGCGAAACATTTTAATTGACTTCTCGATATTTTTTTTAAAGTTTTTTTTAGATTTTTTTTTAATACGTAATACTCTGAATATCCATGGACATGTTGGTTAATTCTTGTTTGTTTCTTTATTTAAATTGTTGGTAAAGGTTTAATAATTGTTTATTTTTTGTATTAAGTTAAAAATTTGGACACACGTGAGAATCGCGCGTCGCGACGTCTGGAGATCTGCGGTCGCGATATTGTCGTGACGGCGCGCCGTTTTCGACTGAACGCGCGGGCGTCGCGACGCTCGCAGCTGCCCGCTCGCCAGGGGGCGCCCGCAGAGACCTGTTGTCACACTTTCTTCTGTTCGCATTTTTTTGTTCTCTTGTTTTTCCCTCGATCTTATTTTTTTTGTCCGTTCCCCGATTCGCTCTCTTTCTCTCAGCATTGCTTTTCTTATGGCCGAACATAACGCGAGGGCGTCGGATAATTAGGACCTTTGCTCTCCCATGGGGATGACGCTCGCTTTGCCTCGGTTTATTTTACTTTTCTGCTAAGAAATTCGATTTTTCCGGCTGTTATTTACAAGCTTTGTTGTCCTACAACAAACTTTGTCTAGTCGAAAATGTTTTCCAATAAAGGATAATTCCTATAATCTATTGTGCAAATTTTAGGACATAAATAGATGAATTAAAGGGATTTCATAGACCAATGCGGTATTGCGGGAACGATTGCAGCGCTACGCTGAAGAATGCGGTATGATGCTGAAGCGGGAAATCGCACGTATGTAAATGTTTAGAAATCCTTCCAAATGCTTTAAAATCCGCGTAGAGCTTCGCAATCCTGATGTATCACATTGGTATGCGGGAATCTTAACTTGTTAGATAACAAATTTACGGATATAATATTAAAAAAAATGAATGATTGACATCATTGAAGAACTTCGGAATTTAATAGAATTATTGATTTTCTAACAATTTGCTTTCAGGACAAACCATAAGATATCTCGCATTGAACTCTTTTCAAAATTTTTTTTTTACTTTTTTCCGAACATTATTTCATTATCAAAACTGAATTTCAGTTCACAAACTGGCAATCAGGTTCATGAGATTTACCAATAGGCAGCTCATGTTGTACATTTTTCTGAACATAATTTCGGTTCACAAACAAATAAACAGCTAATTAGATTTAACCAAAAGACATTTTTCTTATTCATGAACATAATTTTGTTTTCTAAACATAATTTAGGTTCACAGACAGGCAAATTAGCAATCAGTTACATAAGATTTACCAAAGCGCAACTGGCCTTGTATTTTTCTTTCAACATAATTTCGGTTTCCAAACTAAACGTCACAAAATGGTACTCAACTACATAAGGTTTACCAAATGACATTATACTTTTCTCTGAACAAAATTTTAGTTCCCAATCTTATCTTCGGTTCACATGCAGACAAACTGGCAATCAGGTACAAGAAAATTACCAAAAGGCAACTTGCATTGTACTTTTTTCTGGACATAATTTCGGTTTCTAAACGGAATTTTGATTCACGAACACGCAAAGTGTCAATCACATAATGTATAATACGCATTTACAATATTATTTTTTTAATGAGTAATTTGCATATAATGTTTTTGTCAATAATATATGAGTGATTCTGTTCCAGAACAAGAAACAAATGAAAAAACAACTTACACCTTGCTGCTTTCCAAATATAATTTCGGTTCCTAAACTGAATTTTGGTTCACAAACAGACTTACTCAGATTTACAGCGACAAATTATAAATTACTTCCTATATAGTTTCCACTAATTTTATTACTTTTGTGAAGGATTTATATTCATGAACCACAGATAGGTTTATTATTTGTTATCGAAAATTCTCATAGTTTTCGAATAATGCAGTTCAAGAAAAGCATTTAGAAACATATAATATTCGACAATCGAAGTAGGTTTCGACAAAAAACATACCACTGCTTTTCGAACAATCAGGTAAATTGAAAATCACGAACTTCACTTTTTTTCCATTTTCAACTTATTACATCAACTCTCTTTCGTATAAATAAACTGAAGTTAAATTTCCGTTCATGTTTACCTAATTATTGTGTTTATTTGGTGTAATTTTATTGTTGTGGTAATAAATGTTGTTATGATTCTATTGTTTAAAATTTTATGTATTTTGATAGCTTTTGTATACGATTTTATGCAAGAATGAACTGTTATATAGTTTTAAATAAGCAATGCGAGAATCCAGTTTTCTTATGAAAAAATGGTTTTGGATTTCGAAAAATTCAGTTCAAGAACAGCATTTAGAAGGAAGTATGTTCGATAATCGAAGTAATTTTGTTAAATCGCTTTCCATGTACCATAAATGTATGTCTTGTTAGAATAAACACATTTGTTTGTTTACCTGTATCTACTACGGAAGGGTCAGGGTGACCCACCTGATATTTGCTTTCATTTAGATTTAAGTATTTTCTATTTCAGTAAGAGCAAAAAAGAGCGACATATTTTTGTTGTAGAGTCTATTTAAGGTCTAATTGAAAAATAATCAATATTTGGATTTGAAAGTTCAATAAATTTGGTTTCCAATGTACCAAAACTGGGAAAACTAGTAATTATAAACTGTATATCAGTATGCATGACACTATACTGTGAATGAAAATTTAAAAAAACTGATAACATACTCGTTCAAATATGTGCCAATAGCTTTACTTCATTGTATATTAAATATCACTGGTATTAACAGTAAAGTTATATATGAATTATCAGCACTAGGAATGAAGAATTCTAGGTATTCTCTGATAAAATAAGTACGATGTGCTTGTGTGAACTATATATGCATGATCGATAAGTTTCTCCGAAATCTTAGAAGACTGATTGCTAATATCATGCAGGCTATAATGCCTGTTGAAACACAACCTAATTAACGGATTCCTACATCCAAAAGAAAGAGGTGTTTTTTGTCCATCAAAAGCGACAAGAAAATAGTAACGTTTTATGACATATGCAAAAGAACAATTTATTCTACATGCTCAAGAAATGCCCAGATTGTATTTAAAATTTGGTTTACTAAGGCAGTGATTGTTAAAGTCGGGGTTTCGAAAAATATTTGAGAGGGTCGCAGAAAAATTGATGACAGATCAATCCTGGTTGTTTTTCTACACATATCCATTATTCGGGGAGCCGCAAACATTTTTTAAGTGCAACCAAAAAGTTTGAGAAACGCTGTACTAAGGTACCCCTAGAATAAATTCAGCACATAGTACAAATATGCAAGTTATGATATTATGAATTATTTGTTGACCTTGAATTGCTGCTTTAAGCTAAGTCGATTGGATATGTAAAAAATCGCAAAGCAAGTGATGTGCGCGCATCTTTTGTCAATGTAGGATTTAACACTACTTATATGCAAAAACTGACGAAAATTGTACACCTTATTAACCTACCTTAGTACTTCCCAAAATGATGTGTTGCGGCATACTGGTGTGCCGCGAAAGTACAGCTATAGTGCCGTAATAAAATTAAACGTAATGTCTTGACTATGAAACGGTACTGGATGGCTGATTTATGCTTGTGAGGTGTGCTGTGATGTGAAAAAGGTTAGGATGCACTGACCTACCATGGAATAAGGTAGCAGTTTATAATTATTTAGTAACTTTTAGCTACATTCACAGTTAAATTACTTTCTTGAGAAATTCCAAGATCAATAATACAATATTTGAAACGTTTATAATATCGACGATTCGTTTAAGTTGATGCATTAACGATAAAGAAATATTATATATAGATTTTTATGCCATTTAGTGACATGTGATGTCTATTTGATTATTTAAAAAAATAATAAACGCGTTAATGGAAGATTTAGATGCGTTTTGAATAGAAGTAATCGAAGATGGGGGAATTTAAAGTATTTATCAATAATACAGCGGTTGCACGATTCAGGCAGAAATAATGAATAATTCACGCTTAAAACACTTTAGCTCCGAGGAGGCCGTATGCGCAATTCGAACTAGATTCACGCTCGCCCACGAGCAATCAGGATCGAACCGCATTTTTCTCAGTACTCGCCTAATTAAATTGAAGAGTCAAGGCCCATCGAATAAACTACGTTACATTTCCAGTCTTTCTCTAAATACGTACTAGAAGCGAAACTCCTGACACTAAGTGCTCTGAATGCGACGCACAGCATATTGGCAATTTACGAGACGAGCAAAAGATTGTCCTTAAATTGATAACTTACATTACATCACATCAAGACGAAGGGATGATTCACAAAACATAGCTTTGTCGACGATTTTCCACGACCAAACTTGGCGCTAATTAGCGAAGAACTTGAATAATTAGCGATAGTTTCGCGAATTACGCAAGAGCTGCGGAAAATTCGCATATTGTATTTGTGTGTCGCTCCAAATGACGAAGGGAAAATTTCCATCTGCGCCGTTTTGCAATTAAAAAAGTTTCGAACAATTCCATTGTAATTAAAGGGAAGTACGCAAACAAGGAAAGTATGCGATGCGACCGGTGCGTAATAAATTCGGAAAATTAAAATTAAAAAAAAAAACGAAAAAATAATAAAAGGAAACGGAATACGGGCAAACGCGAAACAAGGAAACTGGCGGAAATTCGCCACTCCATCCTTCATTTCTCTTCCAGATAGAATTCCTCATTTCCTACCGTAATCTGCTTGTCAGACCAACCAGCAAACACCATCGTCGTCGTATCCCTCAAGCTCTCTCTGTTTCTCTTTCCTCGAGGTTTTTTTCTACCCTCGGCCGCAGTGAAAAGTTTATTTATATTTTCCCTTGACGATGAAAAAAAAAACAGGATGCTGATATATACAATACAGGGATTGCGCGCGATTAATTCTTTTCCCAGTTTGGTTTAATCTTGGAGACGTTCAGCTCGAAACGCGCTGCAGATTAATTCCTGTTCCGGAAAATGCTATCTCTTGAAGCGCATGTTACTTGCACGTGACGCAAATCTAGGTCACAGTGCCTTTTACTTTTATTTTTTGTTAATGGGTTTTAATGATTGTGCACTTTCCTTTTAGATCCAATACATCCAATTTGTAATAACCATAATATACTTATTGGTTCTTTAATCTTTAATTCATTTGTTAGGTTTCTCTAAAATTGTCCTTAAGATGTATATAATCTCTTAAATCGTGTTACGTTGGATGGCTTAAAAGTCACTTGACTATTTAAAATATGAATAACTCTTTCATACTAATTAATTACAAAACATTTCTTTCATATTATTAAAGTGCAATTCTTGAAAATTAAACATGGAGAAATTCACGTCTGGCCAACCTGTGAAAATAAACGAATTTATCTACAATATGAACGATCGTTGAACGATTTCTTTTGAGAGGCAAATTTCTTAATTATTAAAAAAATCAACTATAAACAAACGCTTAATCTGAACAATGGACTTGCGTCTTCTTGGAAAGATTGGGTAAGTCAGGTTTATATGTTGTTGTTTTTATTTTTAGACACGATTCCAGATTTTCATGAAGAAGACGACTTCTCAATTTGCTCTTGATAAGGTTCTTGTTTTTTCTTCTTAAGAATTTTATTGAAAAATTATTTACGTTGTCTTATTTTTTCTTTAAGTTCAAAATATAAACGATTAACTAGTTTATATTTTGAAGTTATACTAATGCAGACATTTAATTTGATAATTTAAAATAAGAATAATACAAAAACAAAATTACTAGACTTTTATTACTCTTGTCTTTGCATTGTTTTATTATTAATGAAGATCAGCATGTGTACCAACTTAAAAAGAACGTGTAACTAGTTATTTCCGTAAGTAGAAGTTTTTCATACAAATTACTACGCAGTTATTTACTGTGCGTGTGGCAATGTTAAAGTATTCTCATTTAAATACTAACGAAATACACGACCCTAATTTGTGTTATCTATATGATACCAACGAAAACAACCATCTGTCGTAAAAATAAATCACTTGTGGAGAAATGCACGTTTAAGATTTGCAGATTATTATTTCTGTTTCCTTCTTCTAAACTTTTGGTAAACAGAAGGCGATCCTTGGGAAAAGGAGTTTGTTTTCGCCGTAGCGACGATAATGGAATAAAGGCGTATTGTTTGAAGTGGAACAGAAGGGTTTTTATCCTTTTTAGTAAAAACATAAAACAAAAGGTGGTATGGAGGGAAGGGTGGTTCGAAAAGCCTGCAAATGTCTTTAGTATCACCGTCATTCCACGAAAACTATTCACAGTCAACTCATTAGCGCTTTATCGAATTGCTATATGTGTATGTGTTTGGATGTCGGTATTTAACGGGGTGGGAGAAGGGTGAAAAAATGAAATGAAAATAGAGCGAGAAGCGATTCGTTTATTGATTCTGTCGTTTATAGGGTAGTAGTAGTGCACATTGCCCTGTATATTATGTTAGGTAATTTTCACCCCCACCTCCATCACCCCGTTTCGATGCCGATGAGCCCTCATTTGTTTCATTGTTATTTGCTTGTTGAGAGATAGGGTGGAAGAGGGTGATGGAGCGGGAGGGATGTGAACGATATGAAGAAATTAACAGTCCGGAAATGGAAATACCGGGACATACCGCCGCATTGTCGTTGTCTCGGTTTCCGTTCTCTCGGAGCTATATAAACACACCATCCAACCAAACGCTACTAACTACCCCCATCCACTGCTACCTCAGCATCCCGCTCAACCGGTACAACAACCAAAAGCCGCCGGATATGGGGGTTCATTATGTAGCCTTGATTGATTATTAAACAGGATTATTCATGTTGGTCCGATTATGTGATTTCATCAGGTCGTCCTTTGTTTACGACAGCAGGCGGGACAGGGACAATTGAACAAACACGAAAAACAAAATCTGCCGACACAAAATCCGTACTGTAATAATAAACAATATAATACCATTTATTTAATAGAAATTGATTACTCCAACAATTCTGAATCCGTTTCACTATTCACATCTATTCTACTTATCAAGTGAACATCTATCATGAAGAATTAAGGATTGCATGGTTTTCAATCCATATTAAAGTCATTATATAATTATGAAAATACTTGCGTTGAATGATGTACATTTACGCAAAACATATATTATTTAGATCAGGGGTTCTTGAATATATCATTCTATATTATGTTTTTACTTTCTTTCTCTTTATTAATATATTTATGAAGTATTAAACAATATTCTGCGTTTTATTACCTACCTTTGACGTAACAAATCCAAGCGCTAGCTGGATGATTAATAAATCTTATTTTTTAACATGATTCATCACTTTGAAGGTATTAATAGTAGACAAATAAAAGATCAAATCTACAATTCATTTTTTCTTTGTATGGTCCAAATTTGGCAACGATTTTCCTAACATTATTTTTTTATAAATAAATATTTTAATTTATAACATTAGGATTTTCTAATTTACAGTTGCAATTCTTTGTGCAAAATAATCATTTAAATTTCACGACAAACATCCAATGAAGCAATCGGACAATTCTTTTATAAAATGAAATAGTTTTGTAAAAAATATCAATTTTATATCAATACTCGATTTAATTTACAATTCATTCAATTTTAACAAATTTTAATAAATTTATAATTAACTTTATTAATTATAAAATAAACGAACTCATCATCATAATAGTTGGGAATTGGTTTAACTACTTTATAGACTTAACATTTTTGGTCAATCTTCTCGAATTAATTTGCACGAATGAAGCGCATCATTAATTCTGAAGTAATTCAACCGACACGTAGTAAAATCTTATCGTTTTTTGTCATGCACAACAAGGATTGACGTGGATAACGAAGCATGTATAGATCATTTATAAATAAATAATGTTGTTTTATGTAGCAATTATTAATATCGAGCGCAATGTATTGAAGAGAGTTTGTCATGTTATTGTAGGCAACCGATGCGTCATGTTATACATAAAACCTGCAAATATTAAAAATACCTCGCATAGTGTAGGTAATAGGTTTGATCAATAACCAAGACTGTGTGAAATTGAAATTTTCAAACCAGATTATTGTGAATCCGGACAGATAGAAGTCGCACTATGCGCGGTATTGTTATACATTATTAAATAGTTATTTAATAAAACTAATAATAATAATATGTTTGCTAAACTTTTTATTTTAGTTGATTATTCAATCAATTCTTCTTTTTTTAAATTGATATCTAATTGTCTTAATTTCACATTGCATCTTTAACTTACGAAATTGAGAAATATCAAGTAATTAATTTTATATAATTAACTAATAATCACCATACAAGTATTCTTAATGTCCATTACTTTTATTTGAATACTATATTTGTAAGTTCACAAATAATTCTAATTTATTTGTAATTGTTCCATAGATGTCGCGAGGAGTCCCTGATATTGATTCATAAAAGTTCTGTGCAAGGTGTGCGGTGCGTTTCTTCTACCCTTTTACGCAACATTGCGGAAACCGTTAGATAGGTGGCGCATCTATCAACATTCAAACAACTTAAATATCATTTGTAAAACTTTTAAGACATTACAAATAATTGAAAAAAATATATGATGAATAATACAAATTGAATTTGTGACAGAATATGATTTATTTTCTGAAATGATTGAAAATTTAATATAAACATGTATTTTTGTATTGCAAAGAAATAATGAATTTATTGAATGTTCTACTTTTTTTTCCACCTGCTTCTTCCCTCTAGGAAGAGCCTCTACCATTTAACTGCGTCGTGTCGACGCATTACGCCAATCGCAAATTGTTCTGCTTCGATATTAACAAACTATGTTTTGTATCAATTTTCCCTTTACGCAACATAACGGAATCTACAGTATAGATGGCACCATCTATCAACTTATAAACAACTTCAATCAAATTTATACAACTTTTAGGAGATTATAAATAATTGATACATTGCAGTATAAAAAAATCATAAAATAAAAGTGAATTTATGACTAAATAAGTATTTTTTGCAAGTGATAAAAATGATGCATTTATTGAATGCTCCGATTTGCTATTAACAAATAAATGATCAATATCTATTTTCCTTCTAAGAACCGTTACGGAAATCTATCGACTTATAAACAACATCATTCAAATTTAAACTCTTAGGAGATTATAAATAATGAGAAATTGTATTAAAAATAATTTTCAAATAAAAGTAAATTTGTGTCAGAATATTTAATATACAAAAATACATGATATTAAAAAATATATACTCAGTTTTTCTTTCTATTTACGTTATAATAGTACGTTAAGGACGACGCAAATAGGTTTTCCTGCTGCGAGAAATTGACGTAAGATATTTTAGGTTACACTCAGTCAAAATCAGTGGCGTGCATAGCGAAAAAACTATTATACATAATGTATGGATCATGCAGTTGTCAACTTGTTAAGATAACTGAAAAATAGGTGGCGCCATCTATCGTCAAACAAAAAACTTCATTAACATTTATGCAGCTTTTAGGAAATTACAAATAATTGATAAACTATAAAATAATTATTAAATAAAACTTTGTTTTAACTTTCTTTTTCATATCACCATAGAAACGATTAAAAATTTAATAAATTTAATTAACGAAATCATGTTTTTATACAGCAGGTGGTGGATACGATGAATTCATTCAATGCTCAACTGCGATATTAAAATTATATATTTAACCTACAAAGTTAAAAATAACATAATTCAAACGTGTACAGTTTTTAAGAAATTACACATAATTAATAAACTATTGTATAAAAGCGAATTTGTGACTTAATATAGATTTATTACTATAAATTTAAAATATAATTATGTTATAAGTACAGATGACAAATTTATGAGTAAATATTGTTTATTTTGCATATAATATTTGAGATGATTGAAATTCTAATATCCTCATATTTTATGTTGCAGGTGTTGGAAATGATGAATTTATTTAAGATGCACAGCTTCGATATTAAAGAAAATATATTCTGCGTAGGATGTGAAGAGGCACGAAGATGGAGATACCTACGTAAAAATGTATGAAAAATGATTAAAATTGGAAATTGGAGAGCCGTCAGAAACTTGTCAGGCTGAAGGAACTGATGGTTCCAACCGCAATTTTGCGCTGGCTTCTTCGAACCCATCACTTTTCGGGTAGAAATGCATTTACATAACTCGAAATGAGAGAAATGTGAGGAATAAAATTGATTTTTCTCATCTGTTTGAAAATATCTTCTATTGATTACGTAATCTGCAGTTGGAAATAGTAATTCCTGGAATGTGGAATTTATATTGTCTAGATATATTTATATATTTGTTCAGTTTTATGTTTTGTATTGTATATATTTAAATAAAACGATTTAGTATAATTTATTTTAATATTCGCAATTATTCTAGATATTATATGGTATTTAATAATGTTTTGGTGACAAACAAGAGATTATTGATTCAGGGGATTGATTTACGTGGAAGTTCATTTTGTGGGAAATAATTATTAAAGTTTTATGTTCAATAAAGGTTGGTAAGCCAAAGAAGGCTTTCCACTATCCCAAAGTAGGATAGCATAGATGTTTACATCAAATAATTCATCAAGTTGAATTGCGAAACATCTCCATTTGATTATCTCCTCTACAATTTGCTTTTTAATATCAAAAACCATTTCAAAAATTATTCTCTGAATAGTGGTGGATTACAGAAGCATAGCCTCTAGTTTTTTAGTGGCTTGAGTATACAAAATTTCTTGTACAGTACCTAATATGCAAGGATTTTTTGTAAGTTTTGTAATTTTTGTTATTCATTTTACTTTTCTGAAGTATCAGCAAAATCTCTTGCACATTCAGAAGCATCATAATATCGTATGGGCTGAAAATCTTCGCGGACGGTCCCTGAAGCATCGGTTGCCAACCACTGCTCAAGTGTATTTTCTATGTTTTTTTTTCTTGGAATCAAGCGAATTGATGATTTTAAGGCAATAATAATTTGAAATGTATGTGTCTAAAACTCTGTGCCTAGGTCCCAAACAGTGTTAGTCCAAGACTCCAAAAGTTAACTGTCCGCCGCTGCAACCATACGTATGAATTAGCCACACTACGTATTAATACTCGTACTCAACTCATTGTTAATTTATCAAGATAAAATTTATTAAAAATGTTGTCCATATTTCAAAATACTTGCAGATCAAGTTACCATCCATGATACAGCAATTTATATGGTAGATAGATCCCCAAAAAAACGTTATTATGATTTTTTTTCATTTTTTTACGTCTTTATATACAAATGGCTGACGAGCGTGAATAAGCTGTTGGAGCTGTGGCATCTTTTTGTGTTTTCGTTTGAAATTGAGTAGTTATTACTAGTCGTTCACATGGTACTCACGAAATAACAGGTTAGTGGCTACGACTCAGTGATCATCACTGCGTTTAAAAAGGATTATGTTATTTCTGCGCTATCGTCTACCATTGAGGTTATACTCACCAAGGCTCTGAATTCATTGATGGATGGCAGTAATGCGAAAATTTATTTATTACTACTTTTTATTTCTATATACATATCTGCTAGTTTATTATTATTTGGGTACATGTTGCTATTTTTTTAAATGATAATTGGTTATATATTATTTATTACTACTACTTACTGCTTCTATCTATTTACTTACTATTTTTATTGCTATTAAACTATTTATTTTTTGCATATTTTTTACATTGTAAATTGATTAGTTTTGTTTGCGATCATTTGCATTTGATTTGTTGCATTATTATTAGTTTATGGTTTTTTGTTTTATTTGGTAAATTGTTTTACTAATAATATCGGTATTTATGTTATATTTATTGCTGACATGCTTTATTGGTGATTTGCATATATTATACTATTTATATAGTTTTGTATGGCATTAATGGTGCATTTGCTCTTGTTTTATATTTAATCTTATTGTTTGTGGACGGTTTTCTGTTTGTTATTGTCTAACGTGTCCACTAAATTGTTTATTATCTGCCACTTGAATGTACGCTCACTGAGTTCAAATTTTGATGCTTTTGGGTTGAATGCGGGTGCTTCAGGATATGATGGGATTGTCGGAGAATTGGCTGAATGAGAGAGTCTCATTTGAAGGAATTGCAACTTTTGACTATAATTTGATTAAACATGATCGTTCTGAAAGCTTTTTCCTTTTGTCTTTTCAAATATAAATATTATTTATTTGTTTTTCATTTCCTTCGTAGCCAACAAATTGATTTTATTATTTTAGTAATTTATTTAGGAAAAGAGTTTTAATCACTTAGTTCTCTAAAATATCTTCCATATGGTTATCGTAATAAGCTATTGGATATTTGTAATTCGTGGAATGGATGGAGTCAACTAATGGAAGGATGTAGCTTCGAACGTGCGGTTGCATATTTGATGAAGTTTTGTGAACAAACCGATCGACGAAATTGATTCCTAGTGACGTCAGAGCCAAAGGGTTTTCGGTGGGCTGGAAAATGTATCGATCGTACAAGTAATCAACAACTACAGTAATATAAATACATCATTGACTTAAGCAATAGGAAATGCGCTGAAAGATGCCAGCAGGTACGCGGCAAAACAACATTATTGATCAAAGAAAAACAACTTCAATGACATAATGTTGTTTGATGTTGGTTCGGTGCAGACGCGCCTTTAGTGTTTCTCAAATATTAAAGAGAACAGATTGAACTCCCCTGCAGTGGATAAAATAAAAGGAATGAAAAATAAAGAGAGTAGGTGGATGGATGGATTTTTTTCGCGTGACATTCATTTCGAGTGTGTATTTTACCTGTATTTGCTTTTCGTTTTATTTATACAGAGTTGGTATAGCAGCCTACACACAGGTAGGTAGCTTGTTTGCATTAATGCATAGATGCAGGGATGAAATGAAATGGGAATAACTTCGAATTAGGTCATCCATCGGTCGATCCAAGAGGGGGTCGACTAGTCCCGCTCACCAACTCTATCCGTATCTCTCTTTCTCTCACTATCGCACCATTAGCATGACCACCCTATTCCTCATCCCACAATGCTACATATATCGATTCAAAACTAGCAAATGTTTGGCAGCGGGGCCCAAAGGGCTGTAGAGATGTCCTCGTGACCTCTTTTCGGCCACAGACCTCTCGCGAAATCACCGTCGCGACCTTGGTTTCCCTTTTTCGATTGAAGCTTCTTGCCATCGAAAATCCGGTCGCGATTCATATTTACAGCCTAAGGGGAGACGACGACTCCTGCTTGCCTTGCAAGATTGGAACATCTATTCTAATAGACGTCGACCCTTCCACCCCGATTTATTTGAAGCATTCGACAGTAGCTTTGACATCCCCATTTTTATTGTCATCATATTTTATTTACAATTCATTCTTTTAGTGAAATAAGTAAATTTGATGACGAATGGCATTAATTGAATTTTAATACAACAATTTCCGACGGGTGTCCATTCAATTACTTTTTTCGTAGACGAATTTAATATAAATTAAAAAAAAAATAAACAGTAATAACTCGCATTATCCGGATATTTAACCGCACTAATTGAGGAACTGAATAGATGCAAAAAATTAACCGCACAAAAAGCCATTTGACTGCACAAAAAAAAACAATAAAACTATAAAAAAAATTGTGTACAAATATTTTTACAATTTATTCATATTTAGTTTGTTTCTAATTTTCAAACCGGACTATAGTGAACCGGATTGATCAAAACCCAAGAATGCAAGGTATTGCTGTACATCAAAATGTATATTTTTTTATTTGTAATAAGTAAATTATAACATACATAAATACTATGATAAGCATTGATACCAGGCACGGTCCGTGTATGGATGCGGCGCAACTACAGCATGTTCATACATATGGTCAAGTCGTGAACAATGCAAGAACAAGGCGTGAATAATGTGTGAACAATGTGAGAATAAAGCGTGAACAATGCATGAACAATTTGTGAATAATGAGTAAATAATGCACAAATAATGCGTGAGCAAGACACGTATAAAGCGTAAACAAGGTGTGCGCATGCAATAATTTAGCAAAAACAACGTGATAATTAGGCCTGAACAATGTGAGAGTAAGGCGTGAACAATACTATATAATAAGGCGTGAACACTACTAAAATAAGGCGTTAACAATAGTAGAATAAGGCGTGATCAAGGCGTGGACAATTCGAGAAAAATACGTGAACAAAACATGGTCAAGGCGACAAGAAGATTTGAACAAGGCGTTGGCAAGGTGTGAACAATGCGGTGAATTTGGTAAGAATAGGGCGTAGACGAGGCCGGAACAATGCAAAAATTAAGTGTGACGTGGACAATGCGAAAACAACCAACAATCAAAACGTAGAGAATGTGTGAATAATGCGAGAACAAGATGTAAAAATGCGAGAAAAAGTTGTGGACAAGGCGATTTAATACTCGCGTTAGACGTGAACAATACAAGAACAACGCGTGAACAAAGCATGAACAAAACATGAACAAAGCATGAACAAGGCGTGAACAAAGCATGAACAAGGCGTGGACAAGGCGTGAAGAAGACATAGACAATGTGTGAAGAAGGCGTAGACAATACGTGAATAAGGCATGCACAATGCACAATTTGAAGAGAACAAGGCTTGGAACAATGCAAGTATTAGGCGGAATAAGGTGTAGACAATGTCGTGAACAAGGCTTAGACAAAGCGTTCGCAATATGCGAACAAGACGTGTACAAGACATGCATAATGCAAGAATTTTGCGAAAATGAGATACAATATTATAATGTACTATTTTTTTAATAAATTAATACAATTCAGCGAAATTACCAACAATCCTATGCACGTTTTACGAATAATGAATAATAATACGCAATGTTTCAGTGGATTATTAACATCGTTGTTTGATATTTTTACGAGGCAATAAATTCGCAATTAAACTCGGAAAATTATGATTAAATTAAATTCAGTTGGAATTTTTTTTTTTGGGAAACACAACCATAAAAAAGTATGCAGGAAACGGCCCACGCCCGGCGTTTTAAATGAAAATACCGTCCATCCAAATGAAATGCCAACGAGTTCACATACATTAAATCACTGGTGTTGGCACTGGTGTGCGTCAAAAGGGAAACACGCAGATTAATTGACCGAGGCAGTTTATTTATTTATTTACTTATTGCTGAGTTTAATTAAAATTTAATGCGTTTCGGCTTAAGCGCCTTAAGATACCGGCAGCGATGAGGGGGCACTACCGAAATTGGTGCTGTCATAACTGTCGTCGGATTAAATGTAATAAAAAGAGGATTTATCATCCCCGGGTATATGCGTATGAAAGAGAGAAAGAGAGGTAAAAGGAGGGAAAGGAAATAAGTATTAAAGAAGCCTTTCCACCTCCCATCTGGACCTTTTAATACCTTCGGGGATGAAAGTGGTGACATACATTATTGGTTTTGCTCAATGTACCATATGATACAAAATCCCTCGTATACTCAAACATTTAGACCGTTTCATTTTGTCCACATTCGCCTTTGTTAAGAAGAATGTAGACAATGAAAACAATAAAATTGAATGGAAAGTCAATTATAGTTTGAGCCCTTGAACTAGTTATTCACAAACCTCGAGCCTCACCTCTCCCTTTCTTCCGCCACTTTTAATTGGATTTCCAATACATTATTTCGTTCCGTTTCGTTTCGTGCGGAGCGAATAGAAAACTCCGTGCAATGAATTTCGGTCGTCGTGATTTGCGTTCGCGGTTTTGCAAAGCGATTTTCTTCTAACGTAAAGCTGCCACGAACTCGGCGAAACTAATTAACCCGGCAGGGGATTTTCGGGCGAAATCGAATTTAACTTTTCCACGGTTGCGTAAACGAGAAGAAGACGAATGCGTATAAAAAAAACAACAACAAATAATAATAAAGTAATGATAAAGTAAAAATACCGCGTGGGTTGGCAATATCGATTTCAGGCGATTGGTTTAGACAGATATAAAATAAACTTTATTATTTATAATGAAATAAAAGGATATCATTTTATTGCTTTAAAAGATGATCATGGAGATTTGGAAATATTGCGATTTCTGAAAGTCGCTAGTTAACCATTTAGATCTCGTATAGAGGCAGTAGTTTAATGATTTTACAAAGAAATTTAATATTTTCACTCTTTTAACTTTTTCAGAAATATATTTTGCGAGCATAAATCTGCATCTTTTTTTAATTATATTGGTACAATTCGATGACAATCTATGGTTCAATAAATATGATTCAAAGGATAAGATGTTTTTAATCGTTAAGTTATTAAGCATTGGTGCCTAGGTTGGACCATTGTATTATAGTCACTGATGCAATAACATTTTATGATTGAACGTCTTGTGGATTCAGTTTTACAAAAGTTATTATTTTTAGGTAGTTTTCTAGACTTTTTTAAAATAGGTATAAATGAATAATTAAATAGCTATAATAGCAAATACGCTATAAATAATTATTTTAAGTTATATCCAATTTGCCTAATTTTGGACTACAGCTAATTAATTTGGAAGAAAACACCAAATTATAGTTATAATACTGATTTCTATACAGTTTTCTCAGAGAAAAAGTAAATTAAAAATTAATCAAGTAATATAAAATTTTAAATACTATTTCATATGTTTTTTAAGTAAAAATCTATGTGCAGAAAGTAATAAAAGGACACATATAATCCATGAAATGAAACAAATGCAGCAATATTATAGTGAATCCAGGCTGATTATATATTTTATTTGTATTTTATTGACTTCCTCGATTAATTGGGTTTCAAACAGTGCAGTTACCCCGCATTATACAAGGTTTTTCTATATACTTAAAATAAATAAATTAATAATCCATCCTATGAAACCAGATGTTTTATTTGGACTCATAGACGCATATTTTCCCTTGTTTTATCATACTCAAATCTATTTTTTTTTTAATAGTATAATAGAAAATATTAATGGAATCATTTTTTTCCGGCACTTGCTTTTTCATTATATATTCCCTGTTCTTAGAAATAACAAAAAATTGCCCAGATTCGAATATTAAATAATTTTCTTTTATATTTTCCTACACTGTTTCCTATTTCAATATCTTTGCATATTCTCCACTTTGTAATATTCTAGGGATCACTAATATACCTTAATATCTTAAGCTCTTTGATTTGGATAGGAGTCGGTATAAGTTTTGCAAAGATCTATCTTATAGCGATCATCGCCACAGTCAATTATTACAAAAGTTTTCTTATGTTATTATTGTTTAAACCAGAGGTTTTTGAAACAAAGTAAATTTACCCAAAAAAAAAAACTAAGTGCTATACATAAAAAAGCAAAAGCAATGAGAATTTGGTGTAAAGTTATGAGTCCCAAAATTAAATTTTTAGATTGATTTTTTATTTTCAACTTAAAAAAATAATATATGGATAAGTTATAATTGACTAACGATAACTTCAGCAAATATAGGTAACCCACATAAGGGTAATGAAACAAACAAACGTCAAATTTCGTAAATTAATGGAAAAAGTTGAACGTTCAACATGTCACATGAAAACAAACTACGAAAGTTTTCAAATAAAAAAATATGCGTCTGTTGAATTTGCATGGGTCCGCAAGCAAATTCATCCGTTCAATATTTGAGACCCAAAAAGGCAGAACGCTGATTATGAAGATACCCTAGATGTTAATTGCAATTGGCGTTAGGTCGAAGCTCGTTACAATTAAATAACGAGCAACTTGATGTAGCATTCGCTTAACATGCAAATAATTGAAACTTAATAATTTGTCACTTAAGTTAACCGCTATTACAAGGAAACTTGTATCTCGACCGAAACCTTGTGCTGTGTAATCCACTTAACAGATATTCAATTAAAACATCTCATTATTACTATAAAACAATACCTCGCATAGTCCGAGTAATTGGTTATGCGAATATCTCGGATAAATAGAAGAATTAAATTCATACTAATAAATACCGCTCATAAAAAAGACTGTATCTCCGGAGCCGCATGCGGCTCTTCGAATGAATAATTGTTTATTTTTTTGTTATTATAAAATTTATTAGTTTTAATGATCGCGGATCGATGTCCGGATCAGTGGTCGGCAATCTGCGGCTCTTTCAAAATCTATTGTTTCTATCCGTCATCTCCATTGGTATAAAAAAGTATAACTTTTGTCTAAAAAAATAATTGTGTGAACTATTTTTTTAATTTTGTTAATTAAAATTTACAGTGTTTACAAATTTTCAAACCGGACTATAGAGATCTAAACCGGACTATGCGAGGTATTGCTGTATTATTCAAAGTGAAATCCACTTAGTAAATATTTGATTGAATGTAAGTAAAATTTTCTTCTGTTTCAGGTATATTTAGTAAGGAATACCTGCAACAAGTTGCTTGGACGACCGCAAGTTGAGGAAGGTAATTAACCATTCCGAAAATTTACATTCCACTTGAGAAAACGTGGTCCCGGCGAAAACTCGATTTAAACCGAGAGTAGACATTTCCAATTTTCTGCACACATATTTTTTTTTGCGCGCGCTGTGTTGCGAGGATTAATGGAGCTATTTCCACAGCCGATCATTCTGTCGGCCGTGTTCACCTCTTAATAACTTCTTCGGTTCGCTTTTTTCCTTCGCAGCAGCAGCAGCCGCGGCATCATTAAAGTTCACGGCGCGGGAACTTTGAAAAGTCATTAAGGGAAGTTGGAAAATTTACGAGGGACGCGTACGCAAGTTTAGAGCAATATCTCTCCTGAAATATGTAAATTTCTCGAGTAAATCGATCCGGGAAAATGATAAAGCGTCCGGCGGCGGCGGCGTAGGAGGCTGGGAATGCGTCTTGTGATAAAAATGCTTGGTCCCATTGCAAAATGCCTTCGGATCTATTCCACTCTTCTCTCTCTCTTATACTCTTTCGTTCACTCGTTTTCTATGCTACAAAGGAAGTCTGCTGAGAAGGAGGGCAAGAGGAGGAGCACTAAATTACTGCGGAATCCAAGCGATTTTCTTATATACCCTCTGTCTCTGAGAGGGAGAACACAAAAAGAAGAATATATATAAGAAAGAGAGAAGTGGATGGAAAAAGAAAACTCTAAAAGGGGAAGTTCTTGGTACAGCGATGCATTTGTGGCCACGGGTGCTTTGAATGCAAATTTATTATTATGCACACTCCTTCAATACAGAATTTTATTACTTTTAATGCAAGTAAATGAAGACTCACTTTATATCGACAGTCTTGCAAATATGAACTCATGCTGCTTTTAAATCAACTATTTAGTTACACTCGGTAAAGTTCATATCAAAATGAAAGTGTGACAAAAATGATTGAAAAGCACTGCCTTACTTTTAAAGAAAGTAATAAATTTGTCAGTAGTCAACAATAGTTTTAATAGTTGAAAATGAGGGTAGGTCAATTTATTCAATTTTTTGTCAAAGTTGTCTAATTTTGGACCACATTACAAAAAATATAAAGCAGTTACAATAATAAGTAATTCCTATAAATGTCTCAATTGAAAGTAAGTTCAATTGAAAAAGAAATTTACAAAATATAAATAATCAAATTATGAATATATGAGAAGTTTTTGTTTACTTAGTCTCTTTTAACAAACACTATATATCAGACTATGGCCTAAATCTGTACACAGATTAATCATGCTTATCAAAAGAAAAGTGATATTCGGCATCGGTGGTGGCGCAGTCATCAAACATTAATTCAACAGAAACTTTTAACGAGGCGTAACTAGTAATTCAATTCAATTTTTTATATTTAATGTAATTGCATATTTTCACAAGTCACATATGAGAACATAAGAACACATATAAAAAAAATAATTAAGGAAAATAAAATAATTATTTCAAAATTCTAGTAATAAACTTTAAATATAATAAAAATATATTTGTTAATAAAAAGTATAATAACATCTAACTACATTTCTTTGATATTTTTTTAAATTTTAATTAAAGCTGCCCACAGAAGATTTTAATGGTCTTGACTTAACGAAAAGCCGCATTTGGCCATAGTAACTTTGACGTTATTTAGCGATTTTGTTTCTTACCATTGCAAATTCGTGCACCAAACTGATGCATCTACAAATAAGTAACTCAATTTATGAATGAAGGAACACATTTAAAAATTGAAATATTGCTTTTTCTTTAAATATTCCCTTTTTATTTTTATATTAAACACTTTTCAGGTGGTTTAAATCAAGTAACCCTTCAGTATTCTGTTTAAATATTATTAAAATTCGATGTGGATTATTCGTGATTACAAATTTATTTGCAAAGTGTTGAGAAATATTTTTCAATTTTGTCGTCGAATTTGTTATTGAATTTTACAATGTATTATTTAATCGAGTTACAGTTCACTTGGCGTTCTTTGTTTCCATATTTTTTTTTAAATTCAATTTTAAATATAGCGATGTATAACAGTATTCTTTTAACAGAGGTCTGGGAGTTTCTGCTTAGTAATCAATACATTTTGTAGGCTTTCAGTGTAAGTTGTTTCCTTTTAGCTCCGCAAATGTATCTTCCAAGAGATGTTCTTCGAGGTGAATTACCAGAAATATATCACTTTGACAAAAGATTCGATTTATTAGAAGTAAAGAAAAAATATACTTTGATAAAAGACTATTTTCCTTTATCAAAATATAAGATGACAAATTTTGATGTTAAAATTACTTGAATTATGGTTCATTCTATCATATTTATCTCATTACATCTGTCTGAAAATGTGAATTCAGAGAAACAACTTCCTAAAAATGGCTATAATTTATTAGAAGTAATGAATGTAAAAAAGCGCTTGTCTAAATCGACAAATTTTGAAATTGCTGGAATTATGATTAATTTCTTAATTCTTTCCTATTAATCATTACTTTAAAAGTACCAAACTCATTGAAGTTGAAAATTGAGAGTTGAGACTACTTATTTTGATGAAATAATTAAAGGTCTTTAAGCAGTAAATGTTTATCGAAGTGAAAATATGTTTAATATTTTTTGTTTATCAAGCTCTGTCTAAAAATTACTTAGATACAGTATCGCAGCAAGAAGTAGATGCGTCGGTGTGTGAGCAAAATTGATCCATTAATTTGAGGTAATTGAACTCGAGGGCTTTTGGTAAATTTGAATTTGGGGGCCTTAAGTTAATTTGAATTTGGAAGTCTTATCAAATTTGAATTTGTGGTCCCAGAAAATGTTTTTGTTTTAGTTTACAATTGATAATTAGTCTTCCCTTAGTTTGTGGGTTCGCGTGCCCCGCACCCGCTGCTGCACCATTGCTTTGATACAGCTGCAATATTTCAGCATAATAATTGAAATGTTCAGAATTCGATGGTCCTGTCATTTTTCCTGCAACAATATGTTGCTTTTACTGCAGCACAATGTGGATGTCGAGATTACGATTGAATGCGGAAGAAGTAAAGTGCAGTGTATTTATATGCTTTTAGGGAATGCACTCATGGAGCCTTCAAAGATGTTAGGTTTTACTCGACAAACGAGCACACGCAAAGATGTTTACCATGTGTTGTATTATTCTTATTTGCTTTTTTGTGGTTTTACATTCTATAATATATTGATTGTTCCTCGGTCAAGAGCGACCTTCGAACTGCTCGTTCCCAGGGTTCAAGCTCGTCCATCACGTTCACCTCTCGTACGTGTTTTTACCACTTTCTTTTTCTACTTATTTTCTTTGCTCGCGCGGCCCCTTCACGAAAACCCTCCAACATATACCCTAAGTATATTTTTAACCGCGCCCCGCTAAAAGTCGTCGTTCATACAAGTTATTTTTAGCTGGAGTCAAGTGAAATATTTAACGCAATCCCTCCAGTCAGTCATTCAAGTCGATCGATCGTTGATAATTTAACCATCAATCCACTACTACCACGGGGGAATATAGAATTGAACGAAACAAAAATAATTACACAGGTTTTATTTTGTAGGACAAATCTGGTTAAGTGATGCATCCACACATGTGATATATGACAATCAATTAATGTTATTATATTTTTTTAGCGCAATATGCATATTCAGCTTTCAGTATGAATTTGCTGTTATTCAACTCGATGACATTATTTGGATGACTGTAGGAAAGTAAGTAAGGCTTAGACCACAGTGCGCGCGCATTTTTAACATCATCTGACTCATGATTTTAAGACATCACGTAGTGTGTTATAATTGTGACATTAGACAATTTAATAGAAGTTATATGTATTAATGGTATTCTTAATGAAAAGTAGATTCTTAAACCACGAGTGTTTGACAGATGCGGTATTTTGTGCTTTTACTGTTCGGCTCAATTATTGCTAGTCTACCGCTTTGGTATTGGGTACTGAACACTTGCGTTTTGAGTAATAAATAGCTACGACATGCTGGGTGTTGTGTCATGCGTCTATGATGTTAAGTGTCTGGTACCTGTCATATTGTGTGTCAAGTACATGTGGAAATCTATGATGTCTAGTGTTTGGTACCTGTCATGCTATGTGTCAAGTATGTATAAGGTCTGGCATTTATTCTGTCTTATACCTTGTACATGTATTGTTGCATGTCAAGTACTTGTGGGGTTTGGCATCTATAATGTCGAGTGCCTGGCATATTGAGTGTCAAGTACCTTTAGATTATGTTATTTATGATGTTGTGTGCCTTTTAATTCCATGTTGGAAGTTCTTGTGGGTTCTGGTATAATTGCGTTGGGCGTCATGTACTTGTGGGGTCTGATAGATAGATTTCAATACATAATATAATATTACTCTTGCATTTAACATCTCAATTTGAGTAATAATTTTTAAAATATTATATGAAGTGCGAAGTTATAAAAACGAAAAAAGTGTTGTTTATAGGAAAAGGGAGCGAAATGTACGTAATTTCCTTCTGTAAATAACCCGAGAGTTCTGTGTATACAAGGAAAAAAAATCAGTAGAAGGAAATAAATTGTAATAACAAGAATAAAAAAAGCATGAGATGTGAAGGAGCGGAACTCGCCTCGCGGCTTCGTTTGATAATCATGCAAATGATTACCTCCGTCCAAATGCCAATTACACTACGAAACATCTCCGAGCCGACGGTGATTGGCAATTAACATTATTTTGTTTCGTTTAAAAAGAAAACAACTTATTCTTTTTTACTTGGAACTAAAGAAACTTTTGCAATTTATTATGCAAATCATGAGAAAATATTTTATATAGAGTTAAAAATATCTTTATTCAAATATATTCAGACATATTTTAATCAGGTTTCAAATGTATAAATCCATAACTATTACTGTACTTAATTATTAAAGCGCGTCATAGCAAACAAGTGCTAATATGTCTATAGAGTATAAACACATACTAATACAATATTTAGTACATTTAATAAATGTAAACATATTATACTAGCAAACTTGTTATGTATTATAACATAATAATATGAGCAACACAACTCAATGTTTGCTCTTTCATATACGTACATCCGTTCTATCGTTTTAATGTGCATGTGCTATTTGCACAGCCCGTATGAAAGAGGATCAAATGGATTATTTGTTGTGTTTCACGCTCTTGAATCGGAGATTTAATTGCCTTTCAACAGGATGTAAGCAAACTTACCGCGCAATTTAAAACTCAAGAGCTCACATTTTTTTTTTCAATATTTATTTCAAACCTTGTCTCCTGTGTCTGGTTTAAAATCAAATCAAAAACTTAGAGGCGCGTGACGAGATGAAAACAATGAACATGATAAAACACATCGCTTTGATTTAAAATCATATTACGTGTTCATCGATATAGGCAAATGCAAATTCACCTCTTATTATTGCCAAAACACGATTTACGATTAATCACAAGTCTTAAAGTTTAGCCATAAAAAAATAATTTAATTTTTATTAATAATTCTATTTTTATTAGAAAATATTTAGATATTATAATTAATAAATACGTGAAAATATTACACTCAACTAAATGGTTCAAATATCCGAAAAGCAAAATATAGTCGATGGTGGTGTAATGGTGAGCATAGTTGCCTTCCAAGCAGTTGATCCGAGTTTGATTCTCGGCCATAGAACAAGTACTAATTTTCATGTTCATTGTATCTTAATAAAAATGGTTCAAATATCCGAAAAAGGCAAGATATAGGCGATGGTGGTGTAATGGTGAGCATAGTTGCCTTCCAAGCAGTAGATCCAATTTCGATTCTCGGCCATCGCACAAGTACTAATTTTCATCATCGTAGTTTCTTAATAAAAATAGTTCAAATACCCGAAAAAGGCAAGACATAGGCGATGGTGGTGTAATGGTGAGCATAGTTGCCTTCCAAGCAGTTGATCCGAGTTCGATTCTCGACCATCGCACAAGTACTAATTTTCATTTTCATGGTATCTTATTAAAAATGGTTAAAATATCCGAAAAAGGCAAGAAATAGACGACAATAGTGTAATGGTGAGCATAGTTGCCTTCCAAGCAATTGATGCGAGATTGATAATCGGCCATCGCACAAGTACTACTTTTCAT